>NC_090334.1:14041020-14295041 GCF_035084215.1 Heptranchias perlo
TCGTCACTCCTCACCATGCCGTCAGTTATAACATGGAGTGAACGGATATCAGGAGCAGCTCTTTCAACTGGCACTCTTGCCCGTGTCGATCTTCTGCAGCAACACTCAAAAAAAAAACATAACATGATGAAGCTCAGAGGGACCAAGTGGGCCCCACCTTTCCTGCATCTGGCAGTTTTATCGACAGCGAGGGAACCACCATGTCAAGTAAAACACCCTCCACGGACCAGCCAGCCTGTCAGATAAGATACTAACTAATGCGAGCTGTCAGGACCAACAGGATGTCGAAATAGCTTTTAAAGCATTGATCAGTGGGAACACCAAACTCACTGAGAATATTTTTGTAAAATTTCTAAAGTGACGAGCCATCGTCTGATGGAGGCACAATAAAACGACTCGTTTAATTTCCAGCGTGGGTCCTCCGATGCCTTAAATTGATGAGAGTCCGATTGCCTAATTTATTTCAGGCTGCTTCGGTTATTGAGTGATCGCCTTGCGAGAATGAAATTGGTTCTAAGAGAATTAACCGCTTTAATTCTGCTACCCAAAGTAATTAGAGGGAAAAACTGGGAGATGCGTCGAGCTCGAGTTAAATCATTTTTATGGGGTTAAAGTGGCGGTTGGAAGAAAGTATTGGATTCCTGATTATATATTGATATATAGAAGGGGATGTGTCTCTCCTTCTCTGGGTTTCTATCTGTCTTGCTGGCCAGATGCTTTAGAAGCATAGAAGCAGAACACTCCCAACTGACGGGAGGAAGAGGAGGAGTGAGCTGTACCGATGACTAATTGCTGTAACAGGTCCTCCTGGTAATAAATGTTCTGACCAATTCCTCAGCATGAAGGGTGCTCACAGGCGGTTCTTACTCGCAACATGGGGCTAAGTATCCTCAGAACCTGTAAGGACTACAGTCGATGGCGAGGGTGCAACAACAACAACTTGCATTTATATAGCGCCTTTAACGTAGTAAAACGTCCCAAGGCGCTTCACGGGAGGGATTATCAAATAAAATCCGACACCGAGCCACGAGATATTAAGGCAGGTGACCAAAAGCTTGGTCAAAGAGGTAGGTTTTAAGGAGCGTCTTAAAGGAGGAGAGAGAGGGGGAGAGGTTTAGGAATTCCAGAGCTTAGGGGCTAGATAGCTGAAGGCACGGCCGCCAATGGTGGGGCAAAGAAAATCGGGGATGCGCAAGAGGCCAGAATTGGAGGATTGCAGAGATCTCGGAGGGTTGTAGGGCTGGAGGAGGTTACAGAGATAGGGAGGGGCGAGGCCATGGAGGGATTTGAAAACAAGGATGAGAATTTTAAAATCGAGGCATTCCCGGACTGGGAGCCAATGTAGGTCAGCGAGCACAGGGGTGATGGGAGAACAGGACTTGGTGCGACTTAGGATATGGGCAGTAGGGTTTTGGATGAGCTCAGGTTTATGGAAGATGGGCGGCCGGCCAGGAGAGCATTGGAATGGACAAGTCTAGAGGTAACAAAGGCATGGATGAGGGTTTCAGCAGCAGATGAGCTGAGGCAGGGGTGGAGACAGGCGATATTACGGAGGTGGAAGTAGGCGGTCTTGGTGATTGGAGCGGATATGGGGTCGGAAGCTCATCTCAGGGTCAAAAAGGACGCCAGTGTTGTGAACGATCTGGTTCAGCCTCAGGCAGTGGCCAGGGAGAGGGATAGAGTCGGTGGCTAGAGAACGGAGTTTGTGGCAGGGAGTTAATCGGCACAACACACTTTCTTTCTGCAAGCATGGATGGTAGTAAAGTAATTCAGAGGGCATGTTCCCGTGGGTCCCCTGTAGCCGTCTCCTGCGGCCCGATTGTAATGGCTGGACGGCCACTTCCTGCCAACTTCCCGGCCCTTTTGGTCAAGAATTCAGCAAATGGCGTGTTAATGAAGCCTGGCCATTAAAATCCGTCCGGGCCTCCTTCTTTCTGCTCCCAGACAGGCTCACCGATTGCTTCCCGTCTTCCTGCCTGGGAGTTCAAATTGAGCCTTTTGTTTCTCCAACTAATTTTGATTGGTTGTAAGTATTTAACTTTATTTAAGGTACTAACGCCTTCAGTCAATGATGAGAAGTTGCATCTCCTACTTGCATTTTTCACTCAATGACTGCATTACTTTGGTTGCAGGGCTGCACGTCCCCCCCGCTTTCCTGATGCCTCCCTAGATGTCCTAGTGGAGGTAGTGAGGGTCAGGAGGGAGGCTCACTTCGCCAGCACCCCAGCACCCACAGGAGCATCCCCAAAGGCCAATGGTATGCAGGCCTGACAGAGGTGGCTGATAGGGTCAGTGCCAGCAGTAGATCCCCCAGGATCTGGGTACAATGGAGAAAGAGGCTGTCTAACCATCATTGATTGAATTCGCATAAATAGTCTCACCCTCTCCCTATAGTCTCACCCTCTCCCTATAGTCTCACCCTCTCCCTATAGTCTCACCCTATCCCTATTGTCTCACCCTGTAATCTCTCCCTATAGACGCCCCCTCTCCCTATAGTCTCACCCTATAGTCTCACCCTCTCCCTATAATCTCTCCCTATAGTCTCACCCTCTCCCTATAATCTCTCCCTATAGTTTCCCCTCCCTGTAGTCTCACCTTCTCCCTATAATCTCTCCCTATAGTCTCCCCCTCCCTATAGTCTCACCCTCTCCCTATAATCTCTCCCTATAGTCTCCCCCCTCCCTAAAGTCTCACCCTCTCCCTATAATCTCTCCCTATAGTCTCCCCCTCCTTATAGTCTCAACCTCTCCCTATAATCTCTCCCTATAGTTTCCCCTCCCTATAGTCTCACCCTCTCCCTATAATCTCTCCCTATAGTCTCCCCCCTCCCTATAGTCTCACCCTCTCCCTATAATCTCTCCCTATATTCTCCCCCTCTCCCTATATTCTCACTCTCTCCCTATTGTCTCACCCTATGATCTCTCCCTATAGTCTCCCCCTCTCTCTATATTCTCTCCCTCTTACTATATTCCCCCTCTTCCTATATTCTCCCCCTCCCTATATTCACCCCCTCTTCCTATATTCTCCCACTCTCCCTATATTCACCCCCTCTTCCTATATTCTCCCCCTCCCTATATTCCTCCATCTCCCTATATTCTCCCCCTCTCCTTTTATTCTCCCCCTCTTCCTATATTCTCCCCCTCCCTATATTCCTCCATCTCCCTATATTCTCCCCCTCTTCCTATATTCTCCCCCTCTCCCTATATTCCCCCCTTCCTATATTCCCCCCTCTCCCTATATTCTCCCCCTCTCCCTATATTCTCCCCCTCTCCCTATATTCTCCCCCTCTCCCTATTTTCTCCCCCTCTCCCTATTTTCTCCCCATCTTTCTATATTCCCCCCTCTCCCTATAGTCTCCCCCCTCCCTACATTCTCCCTCTTTTCCTATATTCCCCCCTCTCCCTATATTCTCCCCCTTTCCCTATATTCTCCCCCTTTCCCTATATTCTCCCTCTCTTCCTATATTCCAACCTCTCCCTATAGTCTCCCCCTCTCCCTATAGTCTCCCCCTCTCCCTATATTCTCCCCCTCTCCCTATATTCTCCCCCTCTCCCTACATTCTCCCCCTCTCCCTATATTCCTACCTCTCCCTATATTCCCCCCCCCTCTCCCTCTAGCCGGTCCTTTTGTGAACGGGCATTATTGTGAAGAATGGATTTTTAAAACACAGTTTCAGGCAGTAATCTTTAATAAAAGATGCTTTGCCGAATGTAAATGCTAATTTGAAATGTACAGACAGTATCTGGAGGTCAGAAGTACACTACAGTATATGGCAATAGTGTAGTGTAATGGAAGGGCTCCCTCTAGCTGGGAGTTCGTCTGTCTTAAAACGTTCTGGCAAACTGATGACCTACAGTTACATTTAATAGGAACAGGTGTAGGCCATTCAGCCCCTCGAGCATTTATTTAGATCATGGCTCATCTGAATCTCAACTCCATTTACTCGCCTTATTTCAATATCCCTTAATACCCTTACCCAACAATAGTCTATCAATCTCAGTTTTTACATTTTCAATTGACCCCCAGCATCCACGGCCTTTTGTGGGAGAGAGTTCCAGATTTCCACTACCCTTTGTGTGAAGAAGTGCTTCCTGACATCACCCTTGAAGGGCTTAGTTCTAATTTTAAGGTTATGCCCCCTTGTTCTATGAAGTGCCTTGGGATGTTTTACTACGTTAAAGGCACTATATAAATGCATGTTGTTGTTGTGAACTCCCCCACCAGTGGAGATAGTTTCTCTCTATCTATTCCTATCAAATCCTTTAATCATCTTAAACACCTCAATTAGATCACCCCTTAATCTACTGTGAAGGGAATACAAGCCTGGTCTATGCAACCTGGCCTCATAATTTAACCCTTTTAACACCGGTCGGTATCATTCTGGTGAATCCAATGCAAAGATCAAAACTGCAGTTGGCTAATTATTTGAATAAGCTGACCCCGAAGAATTTCAGGCAGTTTGCGCATTGTTCAATGGCAAGAACAGCAACTTGCATTTATAAAGCACCTTTAATGTAGAAAAGCATCCCAAGGCGCTTCATAGAGGCATAATTTTACAAATGGATACCGAGCCCATGAAGGCGTTATTAAGAGGAGCGACTAAATGCTTGGTCAGAGGTAGGTTTTAAGAAGAGTGGTTTTGAGAGGGATTTCCAGAGCATGGGGCCTGGGTCTCTGAAGATATAGCTGCCAATGGTGGGGCAATTGTGGCAGGCGAGGCCAGAGTCAGAGCAAAGGAGATCAACAAGCCATTTCCATCTACACTTAATTGCAATTGGCCATATAGAATAATGGATAGTCAGGAGTGAGTCACAGACGAGTTTAATCGAGGGGATCAAGTATAAACTAATGGATATTCAGGAAACAATTGCTTCCATCATTCTAGTGCCCTGTGAAGCTCATTTAAAAAGAAAGAAAGAACTTGAATTTCTACAGCACCTTTCACGACCTCAGGACGTCCCAAAGTGCTTTACAGTCAATGAAGTGCTTTTGAAATGTAGTCACTGTTGTAATGTAGGAAATGCAGCAGCCAATCTGCACATATAAGAACATAAGAAATAGGAGCAGGAGTAGGCCATCCGGCCCCTCGAGCCTGCTCCACCATTCAACAAGATCATGGCTGATCTTCTACCTCAACGCCATTTTCCTGCACTATCCCCATATCCCTTGATGCCTTTAATATTGAGAAATCTATCGATCTCTGTTTTGAATGTACTCAATGATTGAGCCTCCACAGCCCCCTGGGGTAGAGAATTCCAAAGATTCACCACCCTCTGAGTGAAGAAACTTCTCCTCATCTCAGTCTGCACAAGGTCCCACAAACAGCAGTGTGATAACAACCAGATAATCTGTTTTAGTGATGTTAGTTGAGGGATAAATATTGGCCAGGACACTGGGGAGACTTCCTCAGCTCTTCTTCGAATAGTACCATGGGATCTTTAACATTCACCTGAGAGGGCAGACGGGGCCTCAGTTTAACATCTCATCTGAAAGAAGACACCTCCGACAGTGCAGCACTCCCTCAGAACTGCACTGGAATGTCAGCCTAGATTATGTGCTGAAGTCTCTGGAGAGGGACTTAAACCCATGACTTTCTGACTCTAAGGAGAGAGTGCGGACACTGAGCCATCTAAGTCGTCAAGGTGTCAAAACAGCTCTCAAAATGAAGCACAGCTGTTGGCAGAGGGTCACAAAGAATTATAAAAGCTGACATCAGCAAACAGGGTATAGCTCCAATGAAAGCAGGCCAATGGTGAACAATAATGGTGAGTTCCCATTTCAGTTATTGCGATATTCCACAATAGATTTGAAAGCATTTGTATAATTAAAGGTTAGTTTGAGCAATTAAACACAGTAGGTTTGTAAATTTGGAATGATATAAAAACACTTCTGAAAGCCATCAATACATTTTAATAGTTGCTGTAGAAGCCATTAACAAGCAGTAATTTGAACTCAATAGTGTAAGTCATTTATTTTTGCAGCTGAATCCTAAATAACGATCAGCACAGAAATTACTGTTGAAGAATTGAAATAAATTCTATGAAGGATACATCAATACAGATATGATTGCAGAACATATATCAGCTTTAATTTTTAATTGGCTTCTTATCTGTATCTAGTGCACCTTCTAAATGTGGGAAAGAAAGAACTTGCATTCATATAGAGTCTTTCATGTCCTCAGGATGTCTCAAAGCGCTTTACAACCAATGAAGTATTATTGTAATGTCAATTTGAGCACAGCAAAATACCACAAACAGCAGTGACCAGATAATCTGTTTTTAGTGATTTTGGTTGAGGGTTAAATATCGGGTAGGACACTAGGGAGAACTCCCCTACTCTTCTTTGAATAGTGCCATGGGATCTTATATGATGGAGGGCGGATTGGGCCTTGGTTTAATGTACAATACCTTCTATATGTACCACACTTGCACATATTCTGTACCTTCTACATGTACTATATTTGTTTCATGCACCTGTACCTTCTACACATATTTTCTACATATACTATACCTTCTACATATACTGTGTCTTCTAAATATACTTTAGATTCTGTACCCACTGCAACCACTTCACTCTCTTCTTATGTTCTTCTTTCTCCAGTACTGGATCTTTTACACCTACATGCACCTTTATCACTATTTGGACTTTCTCCATCCCTTCACCTTCTCCACCCGCTTCATTTCACCGTTGACACCCTCTACACCTTCTCCGACCTCTACACCTTCTCCCACCTCTGCGCCTTCTCCCACCTCTGCGCCTTCTCCCACCTCTGCGCCTTCTCCCACCTCTGCGCCTTCTCCGACCTATACACCTTCTCCCACCTCTGCGCCTTCTCCCACCTCTGCGCCTTCTCCCACCTCTGCGCCTTCTCCCACCTCTGCACCTTCTCCGACCTATACACCTTCTCCCACCTCTACACCTTCTCCCACCTCTGCACCTTCTCCGACCTCTACACCTTCTCCCACCTCTGCGCCTTCTCCCACCTCTGCGCCTTCTCCGACCTCTGCGCCTTCTCCGACCTCTGCGCCTTCTCCGACCTCTGCGCCTTCTCCGACCTCTGCGCCTTCTCCGACCTCTGCGCCTTCTCCGACCTCTGCGCCTTCTCCGACCTTTCCACCTTCTCCGACCTTTCCACCTTCTCCGACCTCTCCACCTTCTCCCACCTCTCCACCTTCTCCAAACTCTGCACCTTCTCCCACCTCTCCACCTTCTCCGACCTCTGCACCTTCTCCGACCTCTACACCTTCTCCAACCTCTACACCTTCTCCGACCTCTGGATCTTCTCCGACCTCTACACCTTCTCCGACCTCTCCACCTTCTCCAACATCTCCACCTTCTCCAACCTCTACACCTTCTCTGACCTCTCCACCTTCTCCAACATCTCCACCTTCTCCAAACTCTGCACGTTCTCCAACCTCTGCACCTTCTCCGACCTCTACACCTTCTCCGACCTCTCCACCTTCTCCAACATCTCCACCTTCTCCAAACTCTGCACGTTCTCCAACCTCTGCACCTTCTCCAACCTCTGCACCTTCTCCAGCCTCTGCACCTTCTCCAGTAACTGGACCTTAGAGAATTATAAAGTCATAGAACTCTACTGGACAGCAGGAAGTCATTCGGCCCCTCGCACCAGAGTGGGTCACTGAACGAGCTATCCACTTAGTCCAATGTTAAGGCATTCCATGTCCTAACAACTGTTTGAGTAAGAAGTTTCTACTAATCTCTCTCTTGGTACTTATGATGGTGATCTTAAATTTATACCATCTAGTTACTGACTCACTGTCCAGCTGAAATAATTTTTCACTATTTACCTTACCAAAATCTCTCATAATTTTGAACACCTCTATCAGTTCTCCTCTTAAACTTCTTTGTTCGAAAGGAAAAAAAACATTTCCTCTTGTCTCTCTTTATATCTAAAGCTTTTCATCTATGGTGAATCTCTTCTGACCCTCTCAATGCCTTTGACATCCTTCCTAAAGTAATCAACTGGACAAAATGGCTCCGATATCCCTACCTTGTCCGCCTTTGTCTGGGCACAGTGTTCCTGAAGTGTACTGTCCCCGGCCTGACCGTATCAAGTCTGAATTTGGAGGGTCAGCAATCAAAAAGGCTCATGGAATGTTGACCTTTATCTCAAGGGGGCTGGATTACAAAGGGGAGGAAGTGATGCTTCAGTTGTACAGAGCCTTGGTCAGACCCCATCTGGAGTATTGCGTTCAGTTCTGGGCACCGCACCTCAGGAAGGATATATTGGCCTTGGAGTGGGAGCCGGGCAGATTCACCAGAATGATACCGGGGCATAGAGGGTTAAATTATGAGGACAGGTTGCGTAAACTTGGCTTGTGTTCCCTTGAGGTTAGAAGATTGAGGGGTGATCTGATCGAGGTGTTAAAATGTTAAAAGGATTTGACAAGGTAGATACAGAAAAGCAATTTCCTCTGGTGGGGGAATCAAGAACAAGGGGGCATAATCTTAAAATGAGAGCTGGGCCATTCAGGAGGGAAATCAGGAAGCACTTTTTTATGTAAAGGGTAGTAGAAATCTGGAATTCTCTCCACCAAAAGGCTGTGGATGCTGGGGGTTAAATGGAGCTTTCAAGACTGAGATCGATAGATTTTTGTTGGGGAAGGGGATCAAGGGATATGGAGCTAAGGTGGGAAAGTGGAGTTGAGGTACAGATCAGCCATGATCTAATTGAATGGCGTAAGATTATATCCTCACCTATTGAATTTGTATCAAATATGTAGTTTGTGTAATTCACCTTTTGTATTAATTAAACATATATCTGATGATTATTAACCAATGTATTGCTGTAATCACACACGTACTTTGACTCATTGTACCACATGTATTTATGATGTGTACCTTTCTTCCTATCCTGATATAAGCACATTTTTCTTTTCAGTATTAATTGAGCAAGCATATAGTAATTAACCACATAACCTAGGATCTGTCAAGCTTCACAAAAATCCTTAAAAACCCTTTAATAAAACTAATAAAAAAATGAAATTGCCAGCACAGCACACCAGTTGTAACCATAGCTACAGTAACAAGTTGCTCAGACAGGCCCACAAGATAAGAATTCAACTGTCCAAAGGGGACAATAGAGTCGTGGAGTTACCGGTGGACCCGGACAGGTGTAAAAGGTAATAGACCTAGAAGTTGCTAAAAGGGGCCTTGAGAGAAACACAACAGGATAAGATGAGGGGTCAGTCCCGTAGGAATGGTGGTAACTGGTGATTGGTCAAACAGAGGGCTAGGCACTGGGGGAGGAGGCTACTCCATCACCCCCTGTCCATCAAAGAAAGAGATAAGGAGCAGGCAGACTCTTCTCCCTTTGTCTGAAAAGAAACTCGACATCCCATTGGCCACCATGCCTTTTGGAAAGATCCCCATAGGGTCAAACACCTGTGTCAATAATAGCCCCTGTGACCACCCCCAAAAGTGAGACCCCGTATGAGAGTCAGGTTGTAGAGAATACGGACGGGAATAAGGGTTGACCCTGGAGTGAAACCAAGCACCCCTAAGGAAAGCAAGAAGGATCCAAATCCAAAAAGGTCAGAGGCCAACGGTCAGAGACCTACAAAGGAAACCTTGTCTCGAGGGACGAGAAGAAACCCCAGGCGGGGTAAGGCCAAGAGCCTACAACGGTATCAGTGGAGGAAGCCCCAGACGGGGGAACCGTCAAGACTCCTGTACAAAATGGGCACGACCTCCACCCTGAGGAGGATGGGTGATATAGTTCTCGCTCTTTTCTATTGATTACTGCTTAAGCGCACATAGTGCTGACTCTTGTGTGAAACTTAATAAAAATCCACTGTACCATATTGGAGTCACGTTGATCATTGGCAAGAGGGGTGGAGTTAGCGTACAGTGGAGCAGGCTCGAGGGTCTGAATGGCCGATACCTGTTCCTATGTCAGGTCATTACCATGGCTCGATCATTAAATAAATTTAAAACAGAAATAGACAGTTTCCTAGAAGTAAAGGGAATTAGGGGTTACGGGGAGCGGGCAGGAAATTGGACATGAATTTAGATTTGAGGTTAGGATCAGATCAGCCATGATCTTATTGAATGGCGGAGCAGGCTCGAGGGGCCGATTGGCCTACTCCTGCTCCTATTTCTTATGTTCTTATGTTCTAATGCCCCAATGCAGGCCCGGAATGTCCTCTCCCACCTCATTTACATGGCAATGCTTCACCTGTACCTATTGCAGCCTTCCCAAAGGCTCAGGAATACTGGGGCAAAGTAACAGGGAAGGTGACTAGCACCGTGGGTTTCCAATCCTATTTTTTAATATGTTTTTTATTCGTTCATGGGATGTGGGCATTGCTGGCAAGGCCAGCATTTATTGCCCATCCCTGATTGTGAAGGTGGTGGTCTGTGTGGTGACAGTTCTCCCACAGTGCTGTTAGGAAGGGAGTTCCAGGATTTTGACCCAGCGACGATGAAGGAACGGCGATATATTTCCAAGTCAGGATGGTGTGTGACTTGGAGGGGAATGTGCAGGTGGTGTTGTTCCCATGTACCTGCTGCCCTTGTCCTTCTAGGTGGTAGAGATCACGGGTTTGAGAGCTGCTGTCGAAGAAGCCTTGGCGAGTTGCTGCAGTGCATCCTGTGGATGGTACACACTGCAGCCACGGTGCGCCGGTGGTGAAGGGAGTGAATGTTTAAGGTGGTGAATTGGATGCCAATTAAGTGGGCTGCTTTGTCCTGGATGGTGTCGAGCTTCTTGAGTGTTGTTGGAGCTGCACTTTCCAGGCAAGTGGAGAGTATTCCATCACACTCCTGACTTGTGCCTTGTAGATGGTGGAAAGGCTTTGGTGAGTCAGGAGGTGAGTCACTCGCTGCAGAATACCCAGCCTCTGACCTGCTCTTGTAGCCACAGTATTTATGTAGCTGGTCCAGTTAAGTTTCTGGTCAATAGTGACCGCGAGGATGTTGATGGTGGGGGAATTCGGCGATGGTAATGCCATTGAATGTCAAGGAGAGTTGGTTAGACTCTCTCTTGTTGGATATGGTCATTGCCTGGCACTTGGTGCAAATGTTACTTGCCACTTATCAGCCCAAGCCTGGATGTTGTCCAGGTTTTGCTGCATGCGGGCACGGACTGCTTCATTATCTGTGGGGTTGTGAATGGAACTGAACACTGTGCAATCATGAGTGAGCATCCCCATTTCTGACCTTATGATGGAGGGAAGGTCATTGATGAAGCAGCTGAAGATGGTTGGGCCTAGGACACTGCCCTGAGGAACTCCTGCAGCAATGTCCTGGGGCTGATATAATTGGCCACCAACAACCACTCCCATCTTCCTTTGTGCTAGTTTTGACTCGAGCCACTGGAGAGTTTTCTCCCTGATTCCCATTGACTTCAATTTTACTAGGGCTCCTTGGTGCCACACTCGGTCAAATGCTACCTTGATGACAAGGGCAGTCGCTCTCACCTCACCTCTGGAATTCAGCTCTTTTGTCCATGTTTGGACTAAGGCTGTAATGAGGTCTGGAGCCAAGTGGTCC
This sequence comes from Heptranchias perlo, assembly GCF_035084215.1. Taxonomy (NCBI): domain Eukaryota; kingdom Metazoa; phylum Chordata; class Chondrichthyes; order Hexanchiformes; family Hexanchidae; genus Heptranchias; species Heptranchias perlo. The sequence continues at coordinate 14,052,538 of NC_090334.1, forward strand.
TGGCAGAACCCAAACTGAGCATCAGTGAGCAGGTTATTGGTGAGTAAGTGCCGCTTGATAGCACTGTCGATGACACTTTCCATCACCTTGCTGATGATTGAGAGCAGACTGATGGGGCGATAATTGGCCGGATTGGGTGTGTCCTGCTTTTTGTGGCAGGACATACCTAGGCAATTTTCCACATTGTCTGGTAGATGCCAGTGTTGTAGCTGTACTGGAACAGCTTGGCTAGAGACACGGCTAGCTCTGGAGCACAAGTCTTCAGCACTACAGCCAGGATGTTGTCGGGGCCCATAGCCTTTGCTGTAACCAGTGCACTCAGCCATTTCTTGATATCACATGGAGTGAATTGAATTGGCTGAAGACTGGCTTCTGAGATGGTGGGGATATCGGGAGGAGGCTGAGATGGATCATCCACTCAGCACTTCTGGCTGAAGATGGTTGCAAACACTTCAGCCTTGTCTTTTGCACTCACGTGCTGGACTCCGCCATCATTGAGGATGGGGATGTTCACGGAGCCTACTCCCCCTGTTAGTTGTTTAATTATCCACCACCATTCACGACTGGATGTGGCAGGATTGCCGAGCTTTGATCTGATCCGTTGGTTGTGGAATCGCTTAGCTTTGTCTATAGCATGTTGCTTGCACTGTTTAGCATGCACGTAGTCCTGTGTTGTATCTTCACCAGGTTGGCACCTCATTTTTAGGTATGCCTGGTGCTGCTCCTGGCATGCTCTTCTACACTCCTCATTGAACCACGGTTGATCCCCTGGCTTGTTAGTAACGGTAGAGTGAGGAATATGCCGGGCCATGAGGTTACAGATTGTGCTGGAATACAATTCTGCTGCTGCTGATGGCCCACAGCACCTCATGGATGCCCAGTTTTGAGCTGCTAGATCTGTTCTGAACCTATCCCATTTAGCACGGTGGTAGTGCCACAGAACACGTCGGATGGTGTCCTCAGTGTGAAGATGGGATGTCGTCTCCATGAGGACTGTGTGGTGGTCACTCCTACCAATACTGTCATGGACAGATGCATTTGCGACAGGTAGATTGGTGAGGATGAGGTCAAGTAGATTTTTCCCTCCTGTTGGTTCACTCACCACTTGCCGCAGGCCCAGTCTGGCAGCTATGTCCTTCAGGACTCAGCCAGCTCGGTTAGTCGTGGTGCTACCGAGCCACTCTTGGTGATGGACATTGAAGTCCCCCACTTAGAGTACTTTATGTGCCCTTGCTACCCTCAGTGCTTCCTCCAAGTGGTGCTCAACATGGAGGAGGACTGATTCATCAGCTGAGGGAGGGCGGTAGGTGGTAATCAGCAGGAGATTTCCTTGCCCATGTTTGACCTGATGCCATGAGATTTCATGGGGTCCGGAGTCAATGTTGAGGACTCCCAGGGCCACTCCCTCCTGACTGTATACCACTGTACCGCCACCTCTGGTCGGTCTGTCCTGCCGGTGGGACAGGACATACCCAGGGATGGTGATGGAAGAGTCTGGGACGTTGGCTGATGGTTGGCTGATTGTTCCCTGGGCACAAAGGAGAGGAAAATCTGCTTCAATATTCTGACTGTGGCCCAGCCAATGACTTGGATAGGTTTAGCATTACCTTTTTATTTTTGCACTCCATATCTTTATTTATAAAACCTAGGATCCCATATGCTTTTTTACAGCTTAATCAATTTGTCCTCCCACTTTTAAAGATCTGTGTATTTACTTCTCAAATCCTCCCATTCTCGCTCGCTGACCGACAATGGATCCCAGTCTGGCAATGCCTTGATTTAAAAATTCTCATCCTTGCTTTCAGATCCCTCCATGGCCTCTCCCCTCCCTATCTCTGTAACCTCCTCCAGCCCTACAACCCTCCGAGATCTCTGCATTCCTTCAATTCTGGCCTCTTGTGCAGCCCAGATTTCCTTCGCCCCTCCATTGGCGGCCGTGCCTTCAGCTATCTAGGCCCTATGCTCTGGAATTCCCTCCCTAAACCTCTCCGCCTCTCTACCTCTCTCTCCTCCTTTAAGACGCTTCTTAAAACCTACCTCTTTGCCTAAGCTTTTGGCCACCTGTCCTAATATTTTCTTTTGTGGCTCGGTGTCAAATTTTGTCCGATTACGCTGCTGTGAAGCATATTGGGACGTTATACTACATTAAAGGTGCTATATAAATGCAATTTATTGTTCTTCTTCAGGGTTTTGTTAATATTCCTCTCCTTACTCTTCTTCCCATAACATATCTCACATTTCTCCACATTAAATTTCAAGTGATATCTATCTGTCCAATCAGTCTATGTCCTCCTGAAGTGACTTACAGTCCTCTTTACAGTTAACCATGCTCAGTATTTTTGTGCTATCTGCAAATCCTGAAATTGTGCCCTTAAACCCAAATCCATGTCATTTGTATTTATTGAGGCGAGCAGTGATTCCAACGCTGACCCCTGGGGGATAGTACTGTTTACAACCCTCCAGTCTGAAGAACATCCATTAACCATGAGTTTCTCTCTTCTGTCCTTTAACCAACTTCCTATCCATGCTGTCACATCCCCTTTAACAATGTGTGCCTTAATTCTATCAACAAGCATCCTTTGTGTTAACACCTCACTTACACACACTGCATTTCTTTTATCAATACACTCTGTTATTTTCTCAAAGACCTTTAATAAGTTTGTCAGGCATGACTTGCCTTTTACAAATCTGTGCTGGCTGACTTCCTAGATGAGTATCAACTTTATCCATTGCACCTACTCCCCGTGGAGCTTACCCGCTACCAGTGATAGGCTGACAGGCCCATAGTTACCTGTTTCTTTCCTTTCTCCCTTTTTGAACAGACCTGTTACATTAACGAACCTTTAATCTTCTGGCACAACTTCCATTCCAATGATATTTGAAAGATTGTGGTCAGGACCCCTGCCATGTCCTCTCTGACTTCCCACAGGTTCCGAGCTTGCTTGCCAACAGGGCCCAGTAACTTTTTCACTTTGAGTTCCAACAATTGTTTTCAGTACTACTTAGTTTAATAATCTAATTGTTGTAGCTCCTCCTCTGGTACAATCTCATTCCCACGACTATACTCTTCTGTGAGAGGCAAGGCAACATATTTATTTATCCAGCCGCTTCACCTTATTCACCTACCGAACCTTCTCCAACCACTGCACTTTCTCCACTCTCTGGACCATCTCCAGTCACTGCACCTTCTGCACTTTCTGGACTATCCCCAGTCACTGCACTTTCTTCACTCTCTGGACTATCCCCAGTCACTGCACTTTCTCCACTCTCTGGACTATCCCCAGTCACTGCACCTTCTGCACTTTCTGGACTATCCCCAGTCACTGCACCTTCTCCACTCTCTGGACTATCCCCAGTCACTGCACCTTCTCCACTCTCTGGACTATCCCCAGTCACTGCACCTTCTCCACTCTCTGGACTATCCCCAGTCACTGCACCTTCTCCACTCTCTGGACTATCCCCAGTCACTGCACTTTCTCCACTCTCTGGACTATCCCCAGTCACTGCACTTTCTCCACTCTCTGGACTATCCCCAGTCACTGCACTTTCTCCACTCTCTGGATTATCCCCAGTCACTGCACCTTCTCCACTCTCTGGACTATCCCCAGTCACTGCACTTTCTCCATTCTCTGGACTATCCCCAGTCACTGCACTTTCTCCACTCTCTGGACTATCCCCAGTCACTGCACTTTCTCCACTCTCTGGACTATCCCCAGTCACTGCACTTTCTCCACTCTCTGGACTATCCCCAGTCACTGCACTTTCTCCACTCTCTGGACTATCCCCAGTCACTGCACTTTCTCCACTCTCTGGATTATCCCCAGTCACTGCACTTTCTCCACTCTCTGGACTATCCCCAGTCACTGCACCTTCTCCACTCTCTGGACTATCCCCAGTCACTGCACTTTCTCCACTCTCTGGATTATCCCCAGTCACTGCACTTTCTCCACTCTCTGGACTATCCCCAGTCACTGCACTTTCTCCACTCTCTGGACTATCCCCAGTCACTGCACTTTCTCCACTCTCTGGACTATCCCCAGTCACTGCACCTTCTCCACTCTCTGGATTATTCCCAGTCACTGCACTTTCTCCACTCTCTGGACTATCCCCAGTCACTGCACTTTCTCCACTCTCTGGACTATCCCCAGTCACTGCACTTTCTCCACTCTCTGGACTATCCCCAGTCACTGCACTTTCTCCACTCTCTGACTATCCCCAGTCACTGCACTTTCTCCACTCTCTGGACTATCCCCAGTCACTGCACTTTCTTCACTCTCTGGACTATCCCCAGTCACTGCACCTTCTCCACTCTCTGGACTATCCCCAGTCACTGCACTTTCTCCACTCTCTGGACTATCCCCAGTCACTGCACTTTCTCCACTCTCTGGACTATCCCCAGTCACTGCACTTTCTCCACTCTCTGGACTATCCCCAGTCACTGCACTTTCTCCACTCTCTGGATTATTCCCAGTCACTGCACTTTCTCCACTCTCTGGACTATCCCCAGTCACTGCACTTTCTCCACTCTCTGGATTATTCCCAGTCACTGCACTTTCTCCACTCTCTGGACTATCCCCAGTCACTGCACTTTCTCCATTCTCTGGACTATCCCCAGTCACTGCACTTTCTCCACTTTCTGGATTATCCCCAGTCACTGCACCTTCTCCACTCTCTGGACTATCCCCAGTCACTGCACCTTCTCCACTCTCTGGACTATCCCCAGTCACTGCACTTTCTCAACTCTCTGGACTATCCCCAGCCACTCCACTTTCTCCACTTTCTGGACTATCCCCAGTCACTGCACCTTCTCCACTCTCTGGACTATCCCCAGTCACTGCACTTTCTCAACTCTCTGGACTATCCCCAGCCACTGCACTCTCTCCACTTTCTGGATTATCCCCAGCCACTGCACTTTCTCCACTTTCTGGATTATCCCCAGTCACTGCACCTTCTCCACTCTCTGGACTATCCCCAGTCACTGCACTTTCTCCACTCTCTGGACTATCCCCAGTCACTTCACTTTCTCCACTTTCTGGATTATCCCCAGTCACTGCACCTTTTCCACTCTCTGGACTATCCCCAGTCACTGCACTTTCTCAACTCTCTGGACTATCCCCAGTCACTGCACTTTCTCCATTCTCTGGACTATCCCCAGTCACTGCACTTTCTCCACTCTCTGGACTATCCCCAGTCACTGCACTTTCTCCACTCTCTGGACTATCCCCAGCCACTGCACTTGCTCCACTTTCTGGACTATCCCCAGTCACTGCACCTTCTCCACTCTCTGGACTATCCCCAGTCACTGCACCTTCTCCACTCTCTGGACTATCCCCAGTCACTGCACTTTCTCCACTCTCTGGACTATCCCCAGTCACTGCACTTTCTCCACTCTCTGGATTATTCCCAGTCACTGCACTTTCTCCACTCTCTGGACTATCCCCAGTCACTGCACTTTCTCCACTCTCTGGACTATCCCCAGTCACTGCACTTTCTCCATTCTCTGGACTATCTCCAGTCACTGCACTTTCTCCATTCTCTGGACTATCCCCAGTCACTGCACCTTCTCCACTCTCTGGACTATCCCCAGTCACTGCACTTTCTCCACTCTCTGGACTATCCCCAGTCACTGCACCTTCTCCACTCTCTGGACTATCCCCAGTCACTGCACTTTCTCCACTCTCTGGACTATCCCCAGTCACTGCACCTTCTCCACTCTCTGGACTATCCCCAGTCACTGCACTTTCTCCACTCTCTGGACTATCCCCAGTCACTGCACCTTCTCCACTCTCTGGACTATCCCCAGTCACTGCACTTTCTCCACTCTCTGGATTATTCCCAGTCACTGCACTTTCTCCACTCTCTGGATTATCCCCAGCCACTGCACTTTCTCCACTCTCTGGACTATCCCCAGTCACTGCACTTTCTCCACTTTCTGGACTATCCCCAGTCACTGCACTTTCTCCACTTTCTGGACTATCCCCAGTCACTGCACTTTCTCCACTTTCTGGACTATCCCCAGTCACTGCACTTTCTCCACTCTCTGGACTATCCCCAGTCACTGCACTTTCTCCACTCTCTGGACTATCCCCAGTCACTGCACTTTCTCCACTTTCTGGATTATCCCCAGTCACTGCACCTTCTCCACTCTCTGGATTATCCCCAGTCACTGCACTTTCTCCACTCTCTGGACTATCTCCAGTCACTGCACCTTCTCCACTCTCTGGACTATCCCCAGTCACTGCACCTTCTCCACTCTCTGGACTATCCCCAGTCACTGCATTTTCTCCACTTTCTGGACCATCTCCAGCCACTGCACTTTCTCCACTCTCTGGATTATTCCCAGTCACTGCACTTTCTCCACTCTCTGGACTATCCCCAGTCACTGCACTTTCTCCACTTTCTGGACTATCCCCAGTCACTGCACTTTCTCCACTCTCTGGATTATCCCCAGTCACTGCACTTTCTCCACTCTCTGGACTATCCCCAGTCACTGCACTTTCTCCACTCTCTGGACTATCCCCAGTCACTGCACTTTCTCCACTCTCTGGACTATCCCCAGTCACTGCACTTTCTCCACTCTCTGGATTATCCCCAGTCACTGCACTTTCTCCACTTTCTGGACTATCCCCAGTCACTGCACTTTCTCTACTCTCTGGATTATCCCCAGTCACTGTCATTCACTCTCTGGGCTATCCCCAGTCACTGTACTTTCTCCATTCTATGGTTCATCTCTGTCTTCATAGAGAAACATTCTTTAACTAATCTTGATATCTTATTACAACGGCCAGTGAAAACAGAACTGGCTGGTCAGCCAATCAAACCAGAACTGTAAGAGAAACCAGGGCAGTGAGGGCAACCAGACAGCAACAGCCACTGGAGAACCTCGATCAACCAGCAGAGCCATTGGATTAGGGTAGTATGTCACATTGAAGAGAGGATCTTTCCGGAATTTCAGGAACTGAGGTGTCACAGAGGTAAAAGATGTTGAGTTTCTGGGATATGTGTTCGAAGGTTGGAGAATCTGGACATTGATGAAAGGCGACAGGTATTCGAGGGAGGCAGAGCCATCTAGGCTTTGAGTGTCCAGCGAAAGCAGCTACAGATGCTGGAGGGAGGAAGATACTCTTAGGGTACAGGTATTAGAGGAAGACAGATACTCCTAGACTGCAGGTATTTGGGGGGAGGCAGATACTCCTAGGGTACAGGTATTGGGGGTAGGCAAATATCCTGGTTACAGGTATTAGAAGGAGGCAGATACTCTTGGTTACAGGTACTGGAGAGAGGCAGATACTCCTGGTTACAGGTATTGGAGAGGCAGATACTCCTGGTTACAGGTATTGGAGAGGCAGATACTCCTGGTTACAGGTATTGGAGAGGCAGATACTCCTGGTTACAGGTATTGGAGAGGCAGATACTCCTAGGGTACAGATATTAGAGGGTGGCAGATATTTCTCGTTACAATTTAATGCAAGGAGGCTCTTGCACCTTGTTACAGGTATTGCCGAGAGGCAGATACACCTGGCTACAGGTACTGAAGAGAGGCAGATATTCCTAAGTTACAGGTTTTGGAGGGAGGCAGATACACCTGGTTACATAGAAAAATAGGAATAGGAGTAGGCCATTTAGCCCCTCGCACCTCTTTCGCCATTCAATGAGATCATGGCTGATCTGTGACCTAACTCCATATACCTGCCTTAGCCCCTTATCCCTTAGTAAATAAAAATCTATCAGTCTCACATTTTAAATTAACAATTGAGCTAGCATCAACTGCCATTTGCAGAAGAGAGTTCCAAATTTCTATCACCCTTTGTGTGTAGAAGTGTTTCCTAACTTCACTCCTGAAAGTCCTGGCTCTATGTCCCGTAGTCCGAGACTCCCCAAACAGCAGAAATAGTTTCTCTCTATCCAACCTATCAGTTCCCCTTAATATCTTGAAAACTTCGATCAAATCATTCCTTAATCTTCTAAATTCCGGGGAATATAATCCTAGTTTGTGTAATCTCTCCTCGTAATTTAACCCTTGGAGTCCAGGTATCATTCTAGTAAATCTACGCTGCACTCCCTCCAAGGCCAATATGTCCTTCCTAAGGTGCGCTGCCCGGAACTGAACACAGTAATCCAGCTGTGGTCTAACCAAGGCTTTGTATAGCTGCAGCATAACTTCTAGCCCCTTGTATTCTAGTCCTCTAGATATAAAGGCCAGCATTCAATTAGCCTTTTTGATTATTTTCTGTACCTGTCCATGACATTTTAATGATCTATGTACATGGACCCCTAATCCTCTTTGGACCTCCGCTGTTTCGAGCTTTTCACCATTAGAAAGTACTCTGATCTATATCCTTTTTAGGTCCAAAGTGGATGACCTCACACTTGCCTACATTGAAATCCATTTGCCAAAGTTTTGCCCATTCACTTAATCTATTAATATCTCTCTGTAATTTTATGCTTCCATCTAGATTGCCTTTCTTTGTGTCATCGGCAAACTTGGATATGTGGCTCTCTATCCCGTCATCTAAGTCGTTAATAAATATAATGAATAGTTGAGGCCCCAACACAGATCCCTGAGGGACACCACTAGTCACATTCTGCCAATTCGAGTACCTGCCCATTATCCCTACTCTCTGTCTCCTGCCACTCAGCCCATTTCCTAACCAGGTCAATAAATTGCCCTCAATTCCATGAGCTTCAACTTTAGCTAACAGTCTCTTGTGGGGGACATCATCGAATGCCTTCTGGAAGTCCATATAAACAACATCCATAGATATTCCACTGTCCATTACTTTAGTCACCTCTTCAAAAAATTCAATCAGGTTCGTCAGGCATGACCTAATCTTTACAAATCCATGCTGGCTGTCTCTGATCAACTGAAAATTGTCAAGGTGTTCAGTCACTCTATTCTTCATTATAGACTCTCGTAATTTCCCGACAACAGATGTTAGGCTAACTGGTCTATAATTCCCTGGTTTCCCTCTCTCACCTTTCTTAAATAGCAGAGTGACGTGTGCAATTTTCCAATCTAGAGGAACAATTCCTGAATCAAGAGAACTTTGGAAAATTATAGTTAGGGCATCTGTAATGTTCTCACCTACTTCCTTTAAAACCCTGGGATGGAAACCATCTGGTCCTGGGGATTTGTCACTCTTTAGTACCATAATTATCTTCATTATTGTTCATTTGCTTACATTAATTATGGTGAGTTTCCGTCCCGATTCAAAGTTAGTTTCCTTGGGGTGTCCGGCATGCTATCCTCTTCCTCTAGTGCAAATACTGACGTAAAGTAATTATTTAACATGTCTGCCATTTCCTTATTTTCATTTACAATATCACCATTATCAGTTTTTAAGGGGCCCACATTGCTCTTACCCACCCTCTGTCCTAATATAGTTATAAAACATTTTTGTGTTAATTTTGATATCCCTTGCAAGTTTCATTTCATACTCATTTTTTGTACCTCTTACTATCTGTTTTGTCACCCTTTGCTGTACTTTGCATCTCTCCCAGTCGGCAGGATCTGTGCTAATTTTTGCATGCTTTTTCTTTTAATTTTATGCTGACCCTTACCTCCTATGTCAACCATGGTTTTTTTTTGGTAAGTAGAGCTCTTGCCCCTTGGGGGTATAAACTGGTTCTGTATCACGTTGAATTCTTTTTTGAACACCTCCCACTGATGTTCTGCCGATTTATCCATTAATAGATTTGCCCAGTTTACTGTGGACAGTCTCTGTCTCATCCCGTTGAACTCGGCCTTACCTAAATTTAGAATCTTAGTCACTGTTACGGGTTTCTCCCTTTCAAACACAGCAATGAACTCGATCATATCATGATCACTATTAGGTAAATGTTCACGCACCATTAGGTTGTAAACTAAAGCTGGCTCATCACTCATTATTAAATCTAATATGGACTGCCCCCTTGTTGGTTCTCGGACATATTGTTGCAGAAAGCTGTCCTGGACACACTCAAAAAATTTGTTACCTTTCTGAAATGAGCTCGTCTGCTTATCCCAATATATATGAAAGTTAAAATCTAACATTAAAACCACTCTGCCTTTGCTACATGTTTGCCTAAACTCTGCATTTATACATTCTGCCACTTCACAGATGTTACCAGGGGGCCTATACACAACTCCCACTACGGTCTTAAATCCTTTTCTATTTCTTAATTCTACCCATAAAGTCTCCACTGCCTGCTCACCTCTCGTTATATCCTCTCTTATCATTGAAGTAATTTCATCCTTAATCACTAAGGCCACTCCTCTCCCTTTACCAGTTTCCCTGTTCTGGAGGGAGGCAGATACACCTGGTTACAGATATTTGGGGGAGGCAGATTTACCTGGTTACAGGTATTGGAGGGAGGCAGAACTCCTGGTTACAGATTTTGGACAGAGTCAAATACTCCTAGGTTACAGGTATTGGAGGGAGGGAGATACTCCTGGCTACAGGTACTGGAAGGAGGCAGATACTACTAAGGTACAGTTATTAGAGGGAAACAGATACTCCTGGTTACAAGTATTGCCAGGAGGCTGATGCTCCTTGTTACAGGTATTAGAGTGTGGCAGATACACTTGGCTACAAGTATTGAAGAGAGGCAGATATTCCTAGGTCACAGGTATTGGAGGGAGGCAGATACACCTGGTTACAGGTATAGAATCATAGAATAGTTACAACACAGAAGGAGTCAGTTCGGCCCATCGAACCCATGCCGGCTCTTTGGAAGAGCAATCCACTTGGTTCCACTACCCCGCTCTTTCCCTGTAGCCCTGCAGATTTTTTTCTGTCAAGTATTTATTCAATTCCTTTTTGAAAGCCACGATTGAATCTGCTTCCACCACCCTTTCAGGCAGCGCATTCCAGATCATAACTACTCACTGCGTAAAAAAAGTTTTTCCTCATGTCGCCTTTGGTGCTTTTGCCAATCACCTTAAATCTGTGTCCTCTGGTTCTCAGCCCTTCCTCCAAAAGGAACAGTTTCTCTTTATTTACTTTATTTAAATCCTTCATAATTTTGAACATTTCTATCAAATCTCCTCTTAACCTTCTCTGCTCTAAGGAGAACAATCCCAGCTTCTCCAGTCTATCCACGTAACTGAAGTCCCTCATCCTTGGAACCATTCTAGTAAATCTTTACTGCACACTCTCTAAGGCCTTCACATCCTTCCTAAAGTGCGGTGCCCAGAATTGGACACAATACTCCAATTGTGGCCGAACCTGTGTTTTATAAAGGTTCAACATAACTTCCTTGCTTTTGTACTCTATGCCTCTATTTATAAAGCCCAGGATCCCGTATGCTTTATTAACTACTTTCTCAACCTGTCCTGCCACCTGCAAAGATTTGTGCACACATACCCCTCGGTCTCTGTTCCTGCATTCCCTTTAGAATTGTACCATTTAGTTTATATTGCCTCGCCTCACTCTTCCTGCCAAAATGTATCACTTCGCACTTCTCTGCGTTAAATTTCATCTGCCATGTGTCTGCCCATTCCACCAGCCTGTCTATGTCCTCTTGAAGTCTATCACTATCCTCCTCACTGTTTACTACTCTTCCAAGTTTTGTGTCATCTGCAAATTTTGAAATTGTGCCCTGTACACCCAAGTCCAAATCATTAATATATATCAAGAAAAGCAGTGGTCCCAGCACCGACCCCTGGGGAACACCACTGTACACCTCCCTCCTGTCCGAAAAACAACCGTTCACCACTACTCTCTGTTCCTGTCACTTAGCCATTTTCGTATCCATGTTGTCACTGCCCCTTTTATTCCATAGGCTTCAATTTTGCTGACAAGCCTATTATGTGGCACTTTATCAAGCACCTTTTCAAAGTTCATATACACAACATCAACCGCATTGCCCTCATCAATCCTCTCTGCTACCTCATCAAAAAACTCAATTAAGTTAGTTAAACATGATTTGCCTTTAACAAATCTGTGTTGGCTTTCCTTTATTAATCCACACTTGTCCAAGTGACTATTAATTTTGTCCCATATTATCATTTCTAAAAGCTTCCCACCAACCAAGGTTAAACTGACCGGCCTGTAGTTATTGGGTTTTTTGAACAAGGGTGTAACATTTGCAATTCTCCAGTCCTCTGGCACCACCCCCATATCTAAGGAGGATTGGAAGATTGTGGCCAGCACCTCTGCAATTTCCACCCTTACTTCCCTCAGCAACCTAGGATGCATCCCATCTGGACTTATCTACTTTAAGTACAGCCAGCCCTTCTAGTACCTCCTCTTTATCAATTTTTAGCCAATCCAGTATCTCAACTACCTCCTCTTTTAATGTGACTTTAACAGCATCTTCTTCCTTGGTAAAGACAGATGCAAAGTACTCGTCTAGTATCCCAGCTATGCCCTCTGCCTCCATGAGTAGATCTCCTTTTTAGTCCCTAATCATTCCCGCCCCGCCTCTTACTACCCGTTTACTGTTTACATGTCTATAGAAGACTTTTGGATTCCCTTTCATGTTCGCCGCTAGTCTATTCTCATACTCTCTCTTTGCCTCTCTTATTTCCTTTTTCACTTCCCCTCTGCACTTTCTATATTCAGCCTAACATCTGTCATTGGGAAAATGCTAGAATCCATTATTAAGGAAGTAGTAGCAGGACATTTGGAGACTCATAATACAATCAAGGAGAGTCAACATGGTTTTATGAAGGGGAAATCATGTCTGACAAATTTATTAGAGTTCTTTGAGGAAGTAACGGGCAGGGTGGATAAAGGGGAACCAATGGATACAGTATATTTGGATTTCCAAAAGGCATTCGATAAGGTGCCACATAAAAGATTACTGCACAAGATAAGAACTCATGGTGTTGGGGGTAATATACTGACATGGATAGAGGATTGGCTAACTATCAGAAAACAAAGAGTCGGGATAAAAGGGTCATTTTCAAAACGGCAATCTGTAACTAGTGCTGGGGCCTCAACTATTTACAATATATACCAATGACTCTGTGGCCAAATTTGCTGATGATACAAAGATAGGTGGAAAAGCAAGTTGTGATGAGGACACAAAGTGACTGCAAAGGGATATTGACAGGTTAAGCGAATGGGCAAAAATATGGCAGATGGGATATAATGTGGGAAAATGTGAAGTCATCCACTTTGGGAGGAAAAATAAAAAAGCAAAATATTATTTGAATGGAGAAATACTACAAAATGCTGCGGTACAGAGGGATCTGGGTGTCTTCGTAAATGAAACACAAAAAGTCAACATACAGGTGCAGCAGGTAATCAGGAAGGCAAACGGAATATTGGCCTTTATTTCTAGGGGGATGGAGTATAAAAGCAGGGAAGTCATGCTACAACTGTACAAGGTGCTGGTGAGACCACACCTGGAGTACTGCGTACAGTTCTGGTGTCCTTATTTAAGGAAGGACATACTTGCATTGGAGGCAGTTCAGAGAAGGTTCACTAGGTTGATTCCGGGTATGGAAGGGTTGTCTTATGAGGAAAGATTGAACAGGTTGGGTCAATGCTCATTGGAGTTTAGAAGAATGAGTGGAAATCTTATTGAAACATACAAGATTCTGAGGGGACTCGATAGGGTAGATGCTGAGAGGATGTTACCCCTCATGGGGGAATCTAAAACTAGGGGGCACAGTCTCAGAATAAGGGGTCGCCCGTTTAAGACGGAAATGAGGAGGAATTTCTTCTCCCAGAGGGTCGTGAATCTTTGGAATTCTTTACCCCAAAAAGCTGTGGAGGCTGAGTCATTGAATACACTCAAGGCTGAGTTAGACAAATTTTTGATCAGCAAGGGAGTCAAAGGATATGGGGAAAGGGCAGGAAAGTGGAGTTGAAGTAAAAATCAGATCAGCCATGATCTCATTAAATGGCGGAGCAGGCTCGAGGGGCCGAATGGCCTACTCCTGCTCCTATCTCTTATGGTCTTATGGTCTTATTGGAGGGCGACAGATACACCTGGTTACAGGTATTGGAGGGAGGCTGGGAGATGCCTGGACTGAGGAGTGACCTGCTGGGTTAAAAATCAATGTGAAGGAAGGCAGGTCTTGCTGCATGAGGTGTTTGGGCTGATGGGAACGGGGAGCTGCTGGATTAGGGATTCACAGGATGGAGGTGGGGGGGGGGGGAGTCGGGGTGCGGTGCAGAGAGGGTTAACCACCAGGAGTACACTGAAGAGAGGGAGTGGCTCATTTAGTCACATGCTGGAGGAGGCCAGACAGGCTGAGATAGGAATGTTCTGCAGAGGTGCAGGTCTTATTATAAAAAGAATAATATTTCTAAAATAAAGATCATCCTTATGGTCTTCACTGCGCCAGCTGTGGCTCAGTGGGTAGCACTCTCGCCTCTGAATCCTGTCAGAGGTGCCGTCTTTCTGATGAGACGTTAAAGCGAGGTCCCATCAGGCCTCTCCGGAGGATGTTAAAGAACGCACGGCATTATTCTAATGTCAGGGAGAATCCCACTTGTTGTCTAACATTCTATGTCCTATTCGGTAGACCAGGGGTCACAGTCAGTTGGTGAGTATGATGAATGTGGGTCTGAATGTACTTGTATCTTTCACACATCTAGAATTCACAGTTCATACGAGAGTCTGATAGACTGCTGGATTCCTGGATCTCCCAATGTGTACGAGAAGCTGAATGAATTCGATCTCAGAGAGCATCAGAGAGTCTGAATAAAGTCTTGGGATCTCAGAGTGTATATAATAGGTTGAATGGACTTCAGGAGCCTTAGTATATAGAAGTCTGAATGGATTTCTGAATCTCACAGTATGCATGTGACTCTGTAGGGCACCAGAGAGAATCCCACTGCTCTTCTTCGGGATAGTGCCATTGGATCTTTTACATCCTTTTGGGAGGGCAGACTAATGTCTCAACTGAAGGACACCAACTCTCCAACAGAGCAGCATTCCCTCCCTGCTGCACTGGAGTACCAGGCTGGATTCTGTGCTCAAGTCGCAGGAGTGGGGCTTGAGCCCATGACCTATCTGACTCAGAGATGAGAGTGCTACCAACTGAGCCACGGCTGACACGGTTACTGCAGAGCTGCAGGCTGCTAATTCACAGGCAGCCCATAGTCCCATACCGACCTCCATGCTTGTCAGTGGCAAGTACTGTTGACACGATTAATGGCTTTCTCTCCTACAAGCTAATCCGGAACATTAAGTGTTATCAAGATGAACACAACACTTACATATTACTCTAATATCTTGTGTGTTCTGTGTTTTACTTGCCAAGGAGCTGATTGATTCCCACGGACGTTTAATCTGAATTTGCAAACGTATTAGTTAAAGGAGAGAGAATCAATGAAAAGTCCTGACTAATCACTGATTTAGTTACAGAATATAGCTGAACACTTGAACCTTAAATTTGAAAAGAATGTGGATTTGGACTGAATTGATTAATTGTAACGTTCCTCCTGATCAAACTGATAGATGATCACATTGCTGAGTGTGTGTAACCATATCACATAAAATCGGACAGCACAGAAGGAGGCCATTCGGCCCATCGTGCCTGTGCCGGCTCTTTGAAACAGCTATCCAATCAGTCCCACTCCCCTGCTCTTTCTGCATGGCCCTGCAAATTTTTCCTTTTCAAGTATTTATCCAATTCCCTTTTGAAAGTTACTACTGAATCTGCTTCCACCACCCTTTCAGGCAGTGCATTCCAGATCATAATTACTCGCTGCATAAAAAGATTTTTACTCACGTCACCATTGGTTCTTTTGCCAATCACCTTAAGTCTGAGTCCTCTGGTTCTCGACCCTTCCACCAATGGGAACAGTTCCTCTTTATTTACTTCACCTAAACCCCGTCATGATTTTGAACACTTCTATCAAATCTCCTCTTAACCTCCCTGCTCTAAGGAGAACAACCCCAGCTTCTAGAGTCTCTCCACATAACTGAATTCCCTCAAAGTGCCTGTCTGTATTAGGTCAATAAGTTCTTCTCTTTTGTCCCTGATTTCACTTTAGGACAAAACTACATTGACAAAAAGTCACTGGACGTGACTGGCGAGTCACTCATCCCTGGGACAAGGAACCATCATATGGCTGCAAAGTCCCACCACCCCTAGGTGATTCCTAGGGAAGGAATTTCAACTGCAGGAGTCTCTTTCCCTTTCAACTATGCTACCAGGGATCAAATCAGTGTTCCATCAGGGTTGCCAATGATCAGACAAGATAGCCAGGAACTGGAGTCTGCTTCCCACTGGAGAAAACTGGAATCTAATGCTTCCCGCTCCAATGAGATTCCTCCCTACTCTTAAACAACAGTTTGCATTCATATAGCACCTTTAACGTAATAAAACTTCCCTAGGCACTTCACAGGGGCGTAATCAGACAAAATTTGACACTCAGACACATAATCCAGTCACATAACGAGATATTAGGACGGGTGACCAAAAGCTTGGTCAAAAAGGTAGGTTTAAGGAGCATCTTAAAGGAGGAGAGAGAGGTGGAGAGTTTTAGGGAGGGAATTCCAAAGTTTAGGGCCTAGACGGCTGAAGGCATGGCCGCCAATAGAGTGGCGAAGGGAGTAGGGGATGCCAAAGGTGAACGAACGCAGAGATCTCAGAGGGTTGTAGGGCTGGAGGAGGTTACAGAGATAGGGAATGGCGAGGCCAAGGAGGGATTTGAAAACAAGGAAAAGAATTTTAAATTCGACTCCTGATAGATATCCAGGAATTGGATCCTCCCACTGGATGACCACCAATCGCATGTCCCTTGGTCAATGAAGCAGGCAGAAGTCAGATGTTCTCTCGGGTGGGTGGCTGGAGTCAGAGACTCCCTTCTGCTGGATAAACAAGTCAAGCTTGTGGACACTGAATGGTCTAGATCATTTCGAATCTATTGTAAGACACAGAGTAATCACTTGGGACAAGGGCTATAGGTCTCATAGTCTGCAGTAATATCATTGAACTCAGCCAAGGCAGTATTTGGGACAGTAAAGAAAGAAAGACTTGCATTTATATAGCGCCTTTCATGTCCCCGCGACGTCCCAAAGTGCTTTATAGCCAATGAAGCACTTTTGAAGTGCAGTCCTGGTATAATGTAGGAAACGGGCAGCCAATTTATGCACAGCAAGGCTCCACAAACCGCAATGAGATAATGACCAGATAAACTGTTTTTTTCAGTGATGTTGGTTGAGAGATAAATATTGGCCAGGACACTTGGGAGAACTCCCTTGCACTTCTTCAAATAGTGCCATGGGGTCTTTTTACATCCACCTGAGAGGGCAGGCGGCGCCTGGGTGTAATATCTCATCCAAAAGACGGTACCTTTGACAGTGCAGCACTCCCTCGCTACTGCACTGGGGGTGTCAGTCTAGATTATGTGTTCACATCCCAAAGCACTTTGGGCCATCCTGAGTTCATGATAGGCACTATATAAATGCAAGGCTTTTATTGCTTTGGTTTGCTTTTTTAAAAATAGTGGCAACAAATCTCTTCGACTTTCATTTTTACTGAGCTCCCTTATAAATCTCAGTGCAATAGGTGAAAAATGTGAACATTTTATTACAAAATTAATTTATCCCTCCTCAAAAAAAAATCTAATTTTAGATTAAATTTATGTACAATAATGTTCCTTAAAAATATTCGGGTTCATTTTTATTTGAATAAAAAGTTACATTTACAGGAGTGAACCTAAGGAAATTTGAATGTGGTCGTTGATTAAATTCTCATTAAACTTTCTGAAAGTTTGAAGTGGTGAGTTATTAACTTTGTGTAGTGTAGTCACTGTTTTAATGTAGGGAAGCATGGTGTTGGTTGAGGGATAAATGTTGGCCAGGACACCAGGGAGAACTCCTCTGCTCTTCTTCGAATATTGCCGCAGGATCTTTTACACCCACCTGATACACTATGCATTAAAGATGTTTCATTTCTGCCACAGTCAACTTGGTCAGAGGTTTCATAACTCCACATAAAAATATGAAAAGAAGTCACTTATCTCATGAAAAGGAATAAATAATGATGTAGAATTGATTTATTTAGTAGTATACAAGGGACTCTGAATTTACTTCTGACTGAAGGTTTCACTGGGCTAAGGCAAAGCCATAATAATTAATTGTTTTATGAATATGTATGTTATTTAAAATAATTTTAATAACCTCTGCTCTTAAAAATGAGTGCCTTGTGCTCCTTTGATTACTCAGTTGTGGGAGCCCATAAAATCCTCCCACCGTATCAGCCATGGCATTCTCGCCTCTGAGTCAGAAGGTAGGGGCATGAGCACAAAATCCAGGCTGACACTCCCAATGCAGTACTGAGGGAGTGCTGCACTGTCGGAGGTGCCATCTTTCGCGGGAGATGCCAAACCGAGGCCCCGTCTGCCCTCTCAAATGGACGGAAGAGATCCCATGGCACTATTCGAAGAAGAGCAGGGGTGTTCTTCCTGGTATCCTGGCCAATATTTATCCCTCAACCAACACCTAAGAAAAACAGATTATTTGGCCATTATCTCATTGCTGTTTGTGGGACGTTGATGTGCACAAATTGGTTTCCTACATTACAACAGTGCCTACACTTCAAAAAACTACTTCATTGGCTGTAAGGTCCTTTGGGACGTCCTGAGGTCATGAAAGCCGCTATAGAAATACAAGTTTGTTCTTTCGGTCGGCTGGTGTAAAGAGAAACTGGCTTTTTTTTTTAAGACAGCTGGGTGCTTTGCTACGTAAGAAGTGAATTTATTTTCTAAATTGCGGCCCCCGTCGGGGTAAGGGAGGGTGAGCGGTTAAAATCGGAGAAAATCGCCTCACCGCCCTGGTCCCAGGCCCCCATTTTAACTGTGGAGCTGACTCGGGTCACATATGCTGTCTCTAGAAAGAGGCAGGTTCCTCGAAAGTAAAATCAAATCGGGGCCCCACGACATCATTTGAATCCCGAGGTAATTTTAACTGGGTGGGTCAGAAGTCCCACCCAAAGGTCCAACCCGTAAAAGCTGGAGGGATTGCCGTCACAAACTGACTGACATGACTGCAAGCTGAATTTAAAAGGGCACACACCTGTAGGCCCTAAGGTCATGATATGCTGATAGGGTTAGATAAAGTAGGGAGGGAGGAGACTCGTGTGGAGCATAAACACCGGCATAGACCGGTTGGGCTGAATATTCTATGTAATTAGAATCTGAGTACTAGAAGTACATTTCGAAGGCAGCTCTGAGCTTTTCGTTTGCTTCTTTTTGTCTTTTCCCCCCTTACCTACCCTCGTTAAGCATTGACTGCTCATCACAGGTGCTGCTTTTGCTTCGGTTCTTTGGATGAACAAACAGTTGGAGGAAGAGGAGCAGCAAAAACCAAAATGCCTCCGACAGTGCAGCACTGGGATTACCAGCCTAGACTATGTACTCAAGTCCCCGGAGTGGGATTCAAACCCACAACCTTCTGCTACCAGAGGTGAGAGTGGCTACAAACTGAGCCACAGCTTAGAACAGCAACAGTGCACAGTTTGGACTTAACTACTTTAAAAGGTGGGTGATCAACATGTGAAAGAGACTGCTCTGTGAGGCAGATAGTGTGGAAAATATTTCGGTAGAATTGGATAGCTCTTTGAAAAGGGGATGGTAGTACAGTGATTGGGATGCAGAACTAGCAGCCCAGAGATCGTGGGGTAAATTTTAACCCCCAAGAACGGGGTGGATGGGGAGTAAAAATACTCCATTTTTAGAGCGGGACCGCATCCCGGCTCCAACTCGCCCACTTCCGGGTTTAACCCAGGCAGGTTTGTCTGCGTGTGGACAGCAGACACCAGGAAGTCCCGCCCCCATTTAAAGCTGGCGGGCCGACACTTAAAAGGGCAATGTACCTCATTGAGATACTTGAGGTACTTAATGTTATGTCTATTGGAAAACTTCAATGAATTTAACCTTACTTGTTCGGGTTTCCCATCATTTCCCATTCACGTCAGGTGAAAGCAGGCGAGAAGGGCTGGATCCATGAGGTGAGGGCCTTTATTGCACTGCTTGTGGGCCCGGAGGAGCAGGAGTGCCTCATCCAGGCCCAACAAGCTCACCCAGCCGACAGGATCGCCACAATCAGCTGACACCACCACCCCCCAACCCTGATCTCCATTTCTGACTGACTCCCCTGATCTCCAATGCTGGCATACCCCTCCCCCCCGCAATGCCCAATGCTGACTGACATCCCCCCTGATCCCCAATGCTGGTTGACCCCCCCATGATCCCCGATGCTGGCTGACCCACCCCCATGATCGGCAATGCTGGTTGACCCCCCCCCCCCACAATCCCCGATATTGGCTGCCCCCCCCAACGATCCCCGATGCTGGCTGATCCCCCTTCTCCACGATCCCCAATGCTGGCTGACCCACCCCCACAATCCCCGATATTGGCTGCCCCCCCCCAACAATCCCCGATATTGGCTGCCCCCCCCCCCACGATCCCCGATGCTGGCTGAACCCCCCCCCCTCTCCATGATCCCCGATGCTGGTTGACCCCCACTCCATGATCCCCGATGCTGGTTGACCCCCCCCCCCCTCCACGATCCCCAATGCTGGCTGACCCACCCCCACAATCCCCAATATTGGCTGCCCCCCCCCAACGATACCCGATGCTGGATGAACCCCCCCTCTCCACGATCCCCAATGCTGGCTGACCCACCCCCACAATCCCCGATATTGGCTGCCCCCCCCCAACAATCCCCGATATTGGCTGCCCCCCCCCCCACGATCCCCGATGCTGGCTGAACCCCCCACCTCTCCATGATCCCCGATGCTGGTTGACCCCCACTCCATGATCCCCGATGCTGGTTGACCCCCCCCCCTCCACGATCCCCAATGCTGGCTGACCCACCCCCACAATCCCCGATATTGGCTGCCCCCCCCCCCCAACGTTACCCGATGCTGGCTGAACCCCCCTCTCCACGATCCCCAATGCTGGTTGACCCTCCCTCCACGATCCCCAATGCTGGTTGACTCTCCCTCCACGATCCTCGATGCTGGTTGACCCCCCCCCTCCACGATCCCCAATGCTGGCTGACCCACCCCCACAATCTCCGATATTGGCTGCCCCCCCAACGAACCAGCCAGATAGTATGTGGAGTGTTTTCCGGCCCTATATTTTCCTATGTAGCCTGAGGAGTCTTATGCAAAGGCCCTGGCTTTGAGTACACCTTCTTCAATTCTTCATGACCCAGTCCATCCAGATTAGTCCTGACAGTCTGAGGACAGCAACCAAACTACAATTCTCAGCAGTCATCTTGTAGCCATTGACCATGAAATTCCAGACTCTCTCCTTCCCACATGTGTGAAATTCCATGCTCTCTCCTTCCCATATGCATGAAATTCCATGCTCTCTCCTTCCCATATGCATGAAATTCCATGCTCTCTCCTTCCCATATGCATGAAATTCCATGCTCTCTCCTTCCCATATGCATGAAATTCCATGCTCTCTCCTTCCCATATGCATGAAATTCCATGCTCTCTCTTTCCCACATGTGTGAAATTCCATGCTCTCTCCTTCCCACATGTGTGAAATTCCATGCTCTCTCCTTCCCACATGTGTAGGATGCACTGCAGCAACTCGCCAAGGCTTCTTCGACAGCACCTCCCAAACCCACGACCTCTACCACCTAGAAGGACAAGGGCAGCAGGCGCATGGGAACAACACCACCTGCACGTTCCCCTCCAAGTCACACACCATCCCGACTTGGAAATATATCGCCATTCCTTCATCGTCGCTGGGTCAAAATCCTGGAACTCCCTTCCTAACAGCACTGTGGGAGAACCGTCAACACACGGACTGCAGCGGTTCAAGAAGGCGGCTCACCACCACCTTCTCGAGGGCAATTAGGGATGGGCATATATGCCGGCCTTGCCAGCGACGCCCACATCCCGTGAACGAATAAAAAAAAATTCCATGCTCTCTTTCCCACATATGTGAAATTCCATGCTCTCTCCTTCCCACATGTGTGAAATTCCATGCTCTCTCCTTCCCACATGTGTGAAATTCCATGCTCTGTCTTTCCCACATGTGTGAAATTCCATGCTCTCTCCTTCCCACATACATGAACTTCCATGATCTCTCTTTCCCACATGCAGAGCTGGCAGATGCCACAAATTCCACCAATGACAAGTTGTGAATGGGTGAGTTACAACCCCACATACCTGATTATTCACCACTCCTTTGCAGCCTCAACCTAACTTGGCTCCCTCTTGATTTTCAGGTCCATCCGTTTCTCTGCACAGAGGTGTCCTCCAAATAATACGAATTATGTGGTCATTTCAGTTTCCTGGCGAATCCCTACATAAAATCATTGAAGAACTCTAACATTATGTGGGTACAGTAGCATAGTGGTTATGTCACTGGATTACTAAGACTGTGAGTTCAAATCCCAGCTGAGTCAGTTTGAGAATTTGAATTCAGTTTTTTTAAATCTTGAAATAAAAAGCTGGCATCTGTAAAAGTCACCAGGAAGCTGTCAGATTGTCATAAAAAACAAACTGGTTCACTAATGTCCATTAGGGAAGGAAACCTGCTGTCCTTACCCGGTCTGGCCTATACATGACTCCAGTCCCACACCAACGTGGTTGACTTTTAACTACCCTCTAAAGTGGTCTAGCCAGCCATTTAGTTGTATCAAGAAAAAGGCCCACCACCTCCTGGGGTGATATATTAGCATGGATAGAGGATTGGTTAACGGATAGAAAACAGAGAGTAGGGATAAACCGGTCATTTTCAGGCTGGCAGGCTGTAACTAGTGGGGTGCTGCAAGGATCGGTGCTTGGGCCTCAGCTATTTACAATCTACATTAATGACTTAGATGAAGGGACCAAGTGTAATGTATCCAAGTTTGCTGACTATAAAAAATTAGGTGGGAAAGTAAGCTGTGAGGAGGACATAGAGTCTGCAAAGGGATATCGACAGGCTAAGTGAGTGGGCAAAAAGGTGGCAGACGGAGTATCATGTGGGGAAATGTGAGGTTATTCACTTTGGTAGGAAGAATAGAAAAACAGAATAGTTTTTAAATGGTGAGAAACTATTAAATGTTGGTGTTCAGAAAACACAGAAAATTAACATGCAGGTACAGGAAGGCAAATAGTATGGTGGCCTTTATTGCAAGGGGGTTGGAGTACAAGAGTAAGGAAGTCTTGCTGCAATTGTACAGGGCTTTGGTGAGACCTTACCTGGAGTATTGTACAGTTTTGGTCTCTCTACCTAATGAAGGATATACTTGCCTTAGAGGCGGTGCAACGAAGGTTCACTAGATTGATTTCTGGGATGACAGGGTTGTCCTATGAGGAGAGATTGAGTAGAATGGGCCTATACTCTCTAAAGTTTAGAAGAATGAGGGGTGATCTCATTGA
Source organism: Heptranchias perlo (assembly GCF_035084215.1). NCBI lineage: Eukaryota > Metazoa > Chordata > Chondrichthyes > Hexanchiformes > Hexanchidae > Heptranchias > Heptranchias perlo. The sequence goes on from NC_090334.1 coordinate 14,075,819, forward strand.
AACATATAAGATTCTGAGAGAGCTTGACAGGGTAGATGCTGAGAGACTGTTTCCCCTGGCTGGAGAGTCTAGAACCTGGAGGCACAGTCTCAGGATAAGGGGTCGGCCAATTAGGACTGAGATTCTTCAAATCTTTGGAATTCTGTACCCCAGAGGGATGTGGATGCTCAGTTGTTGCGTATATTCAAGACTGAGAGCTTTAGATTTTTGGACTCCAAGGGAATCAAGGGATATGGGAATCGGGCAGGAATGTGGAGTTGAGGTCGAAGATCAGCCATGATCTTATTGAACGGTGGAGCAGGCTCAAGGGGCCGTATTGCCTACTCCTGCTCCTATTTCTTATGTTCTTATGTTCTCAAGGGCAACTAGGGATGGTCAATAAATGCCGGCCTTACCAGCGACCCTCACACCCTGAGAATGAATAAAACAGAAAATGTTATATGTATAACCCATTCCGTTCACACACACGCACACACACACACACACACACAGACACACACAGACACACACACAGACACGCACACACACACAGACACACACACAGACACAGACACACACACACACACACAATTTTCTGACTTTGTGCTCCCACCAGGCAGCCTGGCCTCCCCAGAGATCGTATCAGCCATTCAGATGTGTGCTGCACGTGATTTTCCAACCATTAAAATTAATTTTTTTAAATATTACATAACACACACCAGAATCTTCAGCATTTGCTGCCAGAAGCTGAGGTTCCCTGACAGAGATAGATTATTTATTTGGTGAATTTTGTGTTCATTAAACAGTGAGAGATATCAGCGCTGGTTACCAGTGTCAACATTAGCACTGTGAGATCAGGTACAGCATGGTTAGATAGGTGTAGGAGATAGTATTGTCACAATGGTGCCATACTTCAGGTTTTCAGAGATAGGGAATGTTGTTAGAGCAGTGGAGAGGGAACTTTATTCTGCATCTCACCTGTGCTTTATCCTTGACTCAGGGTACTTGATTGGGCAGTATAGGGGAAGCTTTACAATGTATCTACTCCATGCTTAGGGTCGCCAACTCTGGTTGGACGTATTCCGGGAGGTTTCATCACATGACCTCCCACCTCTAATCACCCAACCCCCGCACTCCTGCCATTGGTTGCACGACACGTCCATCCTCCCAGTGCCCCGTCTTCCCACAGCCAATTGGAAAGTGAACAGAATCTTTGTTACTCGATTGGACAATTCTTGACTGTCAGTCAAACAGCCAATATTTTTATAACTAATAAATGAAAGTGTTCAAAGAAAATGAAAAACAAAGGGCCCCCTATAATTTTACTCCCTGGGTTTGCTCACAGCAGTATCCAGGAGATTAATCTTTAATTCTTGGGACTCCGGAACAATCCTGGAGTGTTGGAAACCCAACCCAGTATATGGGGAGCTTTACAATACATCTACTCCATGCTACACCCGACCTAGGAGTGTTTGATGGGGTAAGTTATGGGGAGCTTTACAATACATCTACTCCATGCTACACCCGACCTAGGAGTGTTTGACGGGGTAAGACATGGGGAGCTTTACAATACATCTACCACCTGCTATACCCGACCTAGGAGTGTTTGATGGGATAAGATATGAGGAGCTTTACAATACATCTACTCCATGCTACACCTGACCTAGGAGTGTTTGATGGGGTAAGACATGGGGAGCTTTACAATACATCTACTCCATGCTACACCTGACCTAGGAGTGTTTGACGGGGTAAGACATGGGGAGCTTTACAATACATCTACTCCATGCTACATCCGACCTAGAGTGTTTGACACTGACAGGGGGTGAAAAAATGGAAAGGTATTCCATTGTCAGTGATGACATCCTTCAGCTTAGTAAAGGCAACAGTCACTAAGAAAGTTAAATATTTAACAATATTTATATAGATTTCCTTTCTAACACTGTCCAATTCATTAATAATGATTTATTAGTTATGCTGCTATCCAGGAGCATAACCAATAATGGTGTTTGTCCTCGAGATGCACAATACTGATTATCTCAGGTCAATTATCAATTAAAACAACCGTCCTTGGTTCAAATTGCAAGGGCAATTTTCTGGCTCAGTAATGTGGTCTTTTTTAGTTACTGCCAAGTAACTCGAGCCTTATCTAGGATCCAGGCTTCGCTATAATTTCACTGAAGTATACATTTAGCTTCCATCTGCTACTCATATATTTAGTGAATGTGACTGCAGTCGTGTATTTCAATGCAATTAACTTACTTGTTTCCCGCCTTCCCTGGCTCCCTTTACTTCCTTCAGCAGTTTCTGCAAAATGGGCTACGGTAGCTGAAGTGCTCAATAAGGAAGTGGTGAACTAGATTGGACACTGACCTTTCATCTTTGGGGCCTTGGGTTTAACTCCAGACCAGCCTAACGAGACAAAAGTCTCCTCTGCTTGTTGGCTGGAGGGCTCTTACACGGAATGTGTTCAGACCAATTGTAGACCAATTGTGTTCCTCCAATTCTGGTCTCTTGTGCAGCCCCCGCTCCCTTCGCTCCACCACTGGCGGCCATGCCTTCAGCTGCCTAGGCCCTAAGCTCTGGAATTCCCTCCCTAAATCTCTCTACCCCTTTAAGACGCTCCTTAAAATCTTTGACCAAGCTTTTGATCACCTGTCCTGATATCTCCTTATGTGGCTCAGTGTCAAATTTTGTCTGATAATCGCTCCTGTGAAGCACCTTGGGATGTTTCACTATGTTAAAGGCGCACTATAAATGCAAGTTGTTGTTGTAGGCCAATTCAATCCAGTTCTTGGTGACTATGAACTTCACTGCACCAAAACTGCCCAACTTCTGCACTGATTGGCGTTAAACTGGAAAGCTCACTCAGAGTGGCCACAGTGGGAAGTGAGAAATTGTAACTCCCTTGCAGTACGGAGTGATTTTTTGATTAAGATTCATTGGTAGATCTGTTAGAAACAAGAGGATTCTTAAATGACAATCATAGTATCATAGTAGGTACAGCACAGGAGGAGGCCATTCGGCCCATCGTGCCTGTGCTGGCTCTTTGAAAGATCTATCCAATTTGTCCCACTCCCCTATCCAATTTCCTTTTGAAAGTTACTATTGAATCTGCTTCCACCACCTTTTCAGGCAGTGTATTCCAGATCATTACAACTTGCTGCATAAAAAATGTTTCCTCATGTCCCCACTGGCTCCTTTGCCGATTACCTTGGCCCCGATATTACCAGAGAGATGGGATGGCAGCGGGGTGGGGTGGGGGGGGGCGGGGGGGCGACAGGGTGCGTGGGTAACCCGCCCAATGAAATCGGTCCGTTCCCCACGCGATCGCAGGTAAATTGAAGGCACTTCCCGTGGCTTCCGGGTTTCCCGTCATCAACCTGCGCAGCGGGCGGACTGCGCACCCGCATCACAGGCTGTCAGCTGGAGGAGCTCTATTTAAAGGAGCCCTATTTAAAGGGGAGGAAGTGGCCTGTCTCTGCCACCAAGAAGGCCTGGCTCGAGGTGGCAGAGGAGGTCGCCAGCAGCAGCAACATCTCCTGCGCCTGGATCCAGTGCAGGAAGCGTTTCAGTGACCTAACTAGGTCAGCAAAAGTGAGTATACTTATCGATTCTCCTACACTCCGTCTTCCACATCACCGCCCCCCCCACCCCACAACTCATTCTACACTGCCAACACTACTCTATCACATCACTCCTCTCTGATGCATCTCTTTCACAGTCAGCCTCACCCAAACCAATGCATTCAGCGGTTGGCCATGTCACCATCCCTCACTCACGCCTCTCTACTTTCTCCCCTTGTAGGAGAAGAGAGCCCAGAATGCACGGGAGAGGGCGAGGACTGGAGGGGGGCCACAACATCTGATCGTCCTCACAGACACGGAGCAGGAGGTTCTGGAACTAAGCCGCACCCTCGAGTGCCTGTCCGTCAGGGATGTCGAGACTGCCACCCGACAAACGGCTGGTGACAGAACTTTAACACACAGCACTCACAATAGCAAATGATGTTAACATGCCTTGCCATCTTCAGCACCTCAACATCTATCATCATGCTTAATATGGCCTTCTGTTCTCTTACAAGGCCTTCAGCGACCGCTGTGACGGCGGAAGGCGATTCCTCAGAGGACCTGCCGGCCTCTGAGGGGGCACCATCACATCTGAGCGAGCCATCCACCAGCGCAGATACACACACCTCAGTGGATCCCCATCCTCAGTTAGTTGGGGTCGCACATGGTGAGTTACCACACACGTGAGCACGAGCAGACTCTGGTGGCAGGGGCAGCTGTGGAGAGTCCGCGTCAGTGGGAGCACTCTTCTCCAGGCTCTGCTCAGCTGGACACAGATGCTGAACCCTGGGGGCCATCCTTAAAAAGGAGAATGATCGAGGGACAGCAGCACATTTGCGAGGTGCTGGAACAAGTACCACGCGCACTCCCCACAATAGCGCAGAGGATGGAGGAGTCCAACTCCTGCATGAGTGGAATGGTGGCACAGGTACGGGAGGACATCTCTGAGATAGTGTCACAGGGACATGAGGGCATCTCTGAGATAGTGTCATGGGTAAGTGCGGGAATGTCTGTGATGGAGGGAAGGCTAGCCTCCATGGAGCTTCAAGCACGGCTCACAAATGAGTCCATTGAGGCCCTGACAACGGCCCTTCGGACTCAGGGTAAGCAACTTTCTGCGGCCTTAAACAGGCAGGCAGATACTCTGGCACTGGCCTTACAAGGCTTCATACATGTCCTCCAAACTGTTGTTCAGCAGAGTGGTAGGAGTGATGTGGGCCTGGCCCAGGAGAGGGATGATGGCGAAAGGGGCATGAAAGTGGGAACGCCTCTCAAAGCGCTCCCACGTCTCACCCGTTGCCCCCCTCTCAACCAGTACCCGCAATGCTGCCTCCTCTCCAGGTGGCCGAGTCTGTCCCTGCACAGATGCAGGTGGAGCAGTCTTTGGAGGGGCCCTCACGGGCATCAAAACCTAGAGGGCGAGGGCCCAAATCATCCAATCGGTCAGGGCATGAACAAGAGCAACCTGCCACTACCTCTGCTGCAGCCACAGGGGAGGCACCACGTAGGAGTACTCGTAAGCGTAAGGCGAAGGTTTTGTGAGCACAAAGGGGATGCACAAGGGTGTTTGACGGATGGTCATGTTTTTTATTTATATTTGATTTTTGTTAATGGCATTAACGTCTTGGCCATTCTTGACTGGCTTGTGTAATAAGTCCCTTTCATGAGGTTCACCATGAACACCCACACTTGATGCCACCCATTGGGTCACCCTACAGTGGGTGTATGTGTAGTTGCACGACTATTTTGTGCAGGTGCCTGTGGCACAGCACTGTGTTGTGGAGCTCCACGTGGCGGAGGTGGACGGCATGCCTGGCGAGGCTGGTGATGTTACTCGTCCTCGGATGAAGTGATGAATGCAGCCATGGCACCCCCCATCCTGATGGTGTGAGTTTGAGGGGGTCCGCAAAGTAGGTAAACGTGTTTGCACAGCAGAGTTTAGGGTGTAAATTAATAATTTTGAGTGGAAAGACAAAGGTGTTGCAGCCAAAACTTTGTCTGAAGTGACAGAGTGCCCTGCTGAAATAAATGAGTTTTTCCCCCCAACTGAAATAATCCTTTGCATCTCCCACTGGCTGCTGGCTGAAACACGTCTGCTCCAACAGGGAGTGTTTCCCACAGCAGCGGAAACACGCTGAGGATCCTTCAAAATTGCACCCCTGCCAAAATCTCCACTCAATGAGGTCTGTCAAGTACCTCAACTATCTACCTAACTATGTAAAGCAGCATCCCGTCGGCTTTAATTGCCGTTGGGATTCCCGCATGCGGGAGCTGCGCGCACCCGAACACGTCACTGGGGAACCCGGAAGTCTGCGGGTTGGAGCCGGGCTCCGAACCCGCTCCGGGATTCCACCATTTTGGGAGCCTCCCCGCCCCCAACGCACCCGCTCGGCCATCCGAAAATCGCCCCCTTAAATCTGTGTCCTCTGGTTACTGATCCTTCTGCCGCTGGAAGCAGTTTCTCTTTATTTACTCCATCAAAACCCTTCATGAATTTTGAACACCTCTATTATATCTCCCCTTATCCTTCTCTGTTCTAAGGAGAACAACCCCAGCTTCTCCAGTCTCTTCACATAACAAGTGGAAAAAAGCTAATATACTCAATGATTACATCTTTGAGGCATTCATTAGAAGATAAGCTAATAGCATGCCCTTTATGATCAGAGATAATATAAGTAGGTTTAACAATTTTGAAATTAATGAGATATAGGACAGACAACATCCAGGCTTGGGCTCATAAGTGGCAAGTAACATTCGCGCCAGACAAGTGCCAGGCAATGACCATCTCCAACAAGAGAGAGTCTAACCACCTCCCCTTGACATTCAACGGCATTACCATCGCCGAATCCCCCACCATCAACATCCTGGGGGTCACCATTGACCAGAAACTTAACTGGACCAGCCACATAAATACTGTGGCTACAAGAGCAGGTCAGAGGCTGGGTATTCTGTGGCGAGTGACTCACCTCCTGACTCCCCAAAGCCTTTCCACCATCTACAAGGCACAAGTCAGGAGTGCACTTGCCTGGATGAGTGCAACTCCAACAGCACTCAAGAAGCTCGACAACATCCAGGACAAATCAACTCGCTTGATTGGCATCCCATCCACCACCCTAAACATTTACTCCCTTCACCACTGGCGCACTGTGGCTGCAGTGTGTACCATCCACAGGATGCACTGCAGCAACTCGCCAAAGCTTCTTCGACAGCACCTCCCAAACCCGTGACCTCTACCACCTAGAAGGACAAGGGCAGCAGACACATAGGGACACCACAGCCTGCACGTACCCGTCCATGTCACACACCATCACGACTTGGAAATATATTGCTGTTCCTTCATCGTCGCTGGGTCAAAATCCTGGAACTCCCTTCCTAACAGCTCTGTGGGAGAACCTTCACCACACGGACTGCAGCGGTTCAAGAAGGCGGCTCACCACCACCTTCTCCAGGACAATTAGGGATGGGCAATAAATGCTGGCCTTGCCAGCAACGCCCACATCCCATGAACGAATAAAAAAAAATGCATGTCAGCTGTGGCTCAGCTGGTAGCATTCTTACCTCTGATTCAGAAGTTCGTGGGTTCAAGTCCCACTCCAGAGACTTGACCACATAATCTAGGCTGACGCTCCAGTGCTACACTGTTGGAGGTGCTGTCTTTTGGATGGGACGTTAAGCCATAGAAAAGCAAAGGAGTTTTCAAGGAAAGGTAACCCAGTCTGATGAAAAGAAAGAAAGAAATAACTTAAATTTCCATGGCACCTTTCACAACCTCAGGACATCCCAAAGCACTTTACAGCCAATGAAGTACTTTTGAAGTGTAGCCACTGTTGTAATGTAGGAAACAGGGCTGCCAATTGCACAGCAAGGTCCCACAAACAGCAATGTGATAATGACCATATAATCTGGGTTTTTTTTAAGTAAAGTTGGTTAAGGGATAAACATAGACCATGACACCAGGAGAACTCTCCTGCTCTTCTTCGAAATAGTGCCATAGGATTCTTTTACACCCACCTGGCAGACGGGGCCTTGGTTTAACATTTCATCCAAAAGACAGCACCTCTGACAGTGCAGCACTCCCTCAGTCCTGCACTGAAGTGTCTGCCTGGATTATGTGCTCAGTGTCTCTGGAGTGGGGTTTGAACCCACGATCTTCTGACTCAGAGGTGAGAGTGCTACCAACTTAGCCACGGCTGAACTATGTTGCTAAATCAATGGAGTACGTGTCAGAGGTTATCACACTGGAACTGTAGAGTGATCTAATCTGATCATGCCTTGATATCCTCGTTCTGGTCATGGAGACACAAGGGAAGCAATCAGCCAATAGAGGCAGTTCAGAGAAAGTCTGTTCGAAGACTCAGTTATGAACCTGGGGTCTCCATCTTTTCAAATTCAGGAGGGACCTTATAGAGGTGTGTGAGATAGTAAAACGGTAAATCCAGAGCATTGCTTCAAAGCTAACTTTGAGAGTAGAACGAGGGATCATAGATTCATACTGGTGGTTGGTAAATTCAGGCAGATGTCAGCAAATTCTTTTTCACGCATACAGTGACGGGCACTTCGAATGGGTGATGGAGAAAAAGATCTTAGGCCTAGAAATCTGGGAGCGCCCATCTTTGGGTGCTCGGGGGGCACAGGGAACATACCCTGCGCCAGAATGGTGAGGTCCGAGGCGCCCCTGATATTGGGCCTCGGATGTCATTATCATAGAGCCGACGTGGCAGTGCAACCCACTGCCAAAGAGCGGGCAGGACTGGTAAGAAATCGGGCCACTGCTAGCGCCACAGCGGCCCTCAGGTCAGGGGTCAGGTCGGCAGGGAGTCAGGATCAGGTCTGGGGTCACGGGTGCCGGGGGAGGGCGACCTGGGGGAGATCGGGGGTCGTGAGAGGAGGCCAAGGGGTCAGCTATCGGAGATCGGGGCCGGGGGGGATGGGTGGGGGGGGGGGGAGGATCGAAGATCGGGAGCTGTATTGATGGGGGGGTGGTTACAAGAGTGCCAATTGGGTCCCTTAAAGTCAAGTCGGGAGTAGCACTCCTTCAAGCCTAATTCTGCTAAACCCCAGGACCATTCTCCAATGCTACCAAGGCCCAGGACTGCCACCAAGTGGAGCTAAACCCCACTCCCCCTCCACGGACTGCTAAGTGAAAGGGCTCTGAGACTCATTGCTACCCAATCCACCACTGGAAGTGCATATACCCCCCCAGAAATAGTGACACACTCCCAGAGACCCCCACAAATAGTGACACACTCCCAGAAACCCCACAAATAGTGACACACTCCCAGAGACCCCCACAAATAGTGACACACTCCCAGAGACCCCCACAAATAGTGACACACTCCCAGAAACCCCACAAATAGTGACACACTCCCAGAAACCCCACAAATAGTGACACACTCCCAGAAACCCCACAAATAGTGACACACTCCCAGAGACCCCCACAAATAGTGACACACTCCCAGAAACCCCCCACAAATAGTGACACACTCCCAGAAACCCCCCACAAATAGTGACAGGTTCCCAGAGACCACCACAAATAGTGAAACAATCCCAGAACCCCCCCCAAAAATAGTGAAACAATCCCAGAAACCCCCCACATAGAGTGACACACTCCCAGAAACCCCCCACAAATAGTGAAACAATCCCAGAAACCCCCCACATAGAGTGACACACTCCCAGAAACCCCCCACAAATAGTGAAACAATCCCAGAAACCCCCCACATAGAGTGACACACTCCCAGAAACCCCCCACAAATAGTGAAACAATCCCAGAAACCCCCCACGTAGAGTGACACACTCCCAGAAACCCCCCACAAATAGTGAAACAATCCCAGAAAGCCCCCACATAGAGTGACACACTCCCAGAAACCATACACACAAAGTGACACACTCCCAGAAACTCTCCCCCCCCCCACAAATAGTGACACACTCCCAGAAACTCTCCCCCCACAGAGTGACACACTCCCAGAGACCCCCACAAATAGTGACACACTCCCAGAAACTCTACCCCCCCCACAGTGACACACTCTGAGACCCCCAGAAATAGTGACACACTCCCAGAAACTCTTCCCCCCCCCCACAGTGACACACTCCCAGAAACCCACCACAAATAGTGACACACTCCCAGAAACCCCCCCCCCACAGTGACACACTCCCAGAAACCCACCACAAATAGTGACACACTCCCAGAAACTCCCCACAAATAGTGACACACTCCCAGAAACCCACCACAAATAGTGATACACTCCCAGAAACTCCCCACAAATAGTGACACACTCCCAGAAAATCTTCCCCCCCCCCACATAGTGATACACTCCCAGAAACCCCCCCCCCCACAGTGACACACTCCCAGAAACCCCCCACATAGAGTGACACACTCCCAGAAACCCCCCACAAATAGTGAAACAATCCCAGAAACCCCCCACATAGAGTGACACACTCCCAGAAACCCCCCACAAATAGTGAAACAATCCCAGAAACCCCCCACATAGAGTGACACACTCCCAGAAACCCCCCACAAATAGTGAAACAATCCCAGAAAGCCCCCACATAGAGTGACACACTCCCAGAAACCACACACACAAAGTGACACACTCCCAGAAACTCTCCCCCCCCCCCACAAATAGTGACACACTCCCAGAAACTCTCCCCCCACAGAGTGACACACTCCCAGAGACCCCCACAAATAGTGACACACTCCCAGAAACTCTACCCCCCCCCACAGTGACACACTCTGAGACCCCCAGAAATAGTGACACACTCCCAGAAACTCTTCCCCCCCCCCACAGTGACACACTCCCAGAAACCCACCACAAATAGTGACACACTCCCAGAAACCCCCCCCACAGTGACACACTCCCAGAAACCCACCACAAATAGTGACACACTCCCAGAAACTCCCCACAAATAGTGACACACTCCCAGAAAATCTTCCCCCCCCCCCCACATAGTGATACACTCCCAGAAACCCCCCCCCACAGTGACACACTCCCAGAAACCCACCACAAATAGTGATACACTCCCAGAAACTCCCCACAAATAGTGACACACTCCCAGAAAATCTTCCCCCCCCCCACATAGTGATACACTCCCAGAAACCCCCCCCCACAGTGACACACTCCCAGAAACCCACCACAAATAGTGACACAACCCAGAAACTCTCCACAAATAGTGACACACTCCCAGAAACCCACCACAAATAGTGATACACTCCCAGAAACTCCCCACAAATAGTGACACACTCCCAGAAACCCACCACAAATAGTGATACACTCCCAGAAACTCCCCACAAATAGTGACACACTCCCAGAAACTCCCCACAAATAGTGACACACTCCCAGAATCCCCCACATAGAGTGACACACTCCCAGAAACCCCCCACATAGAGTGACACACTCCCAGAAACCACACACACAAAGTGACACACTCCCAGAAACTCCCCACATAGAGTGACACACTCCCAGAAACCACACACACAAAGTGACACACTCCCAGAAACTCTCCCCCCCCCCCACAAATAGTGACACACTCCCAGAAACCCACCACAAATAGTGACACACTCCCAGAAACTCTCCCCCCACAGAGTGACACACTCCCAGAGACCCCCACAAATAGTGACACACTCCCAGAAACTCTTCCCCCCCCCACAGTGACACACTCCCAGAAACCCACCACAAATAGTGACACACTCCCAGAAACTCCCCACAAATAGTGACACACTCCCAGAAACTCCCCACAAATAGTGACACACTCCCAGAAACCCCCCACAAATAGTGACACACTCCCAGAAACTCTCCCCCCCCCACATAGTGATACACTCCCAGAGACCCCCACAAATAGTGACACACTCCCAGAAACCCCACACACAAAGTGACACACTCCCAGAAACTCCCCACAAATAGTGACACACTCCCAGAAACTCCCCACAAATAGTGACACACTCCCAGAAACCCCCCACAAATAGTGACACACTCCCAGAAACCCCCCACAAATAGTGACACACTCCCAGAAACCCCCCACAAATAGTGACACACTCCCAGAAACTCCCCACAAATAGTGACACACTCACAGAAACTCCCCACAAATAGTGACACACTCCCAAAAACCTCACACACAAAGTGACACACTCCCAGAAACTCTCCCCCCCCCACAAATAGTGACACACTCCCAGAAACCCACCACAAATAGTGACACACTCCCAGAAATTCTCCCCCCCACATAGTGACACACTCCCAGAGACCCCCACAAATAGTGACACACTCCCAGAAACTCCACCCCCCCCCCACAGTGACACACTCCCAGAGACCCCCAGAAATAGTGACACACTCCCAGAAACTCTTCCCCCCCACGGTGACACACTCCCAGAAACCCACCACAAATAGTGACACACGCCCAGAAACTCTCCCCCCCCCACATAGTGATACACTCCCAGAAACCCACCACAAATAGTGACACACTCCCAGAAACTCTCCCCCCCACATAGTGACACACACCCAGAGACCCCCACAAATAGTGACACACTCCCAGAAACTCCATCCCCCCCCACAGTGACACACTCCCAGAGACCCCCACAAATAGTGACACACTCCCAGAAACTCTTCCCCCCCACGGTGACACACTCCCAGAAACCCACCACAAATAGTGACACACTCCCAGAAACTCCCCACAGTGACACACTCCCAGAAACCCACCACAAATAGTGATACACTCCCAGAGACACCCACAAATAGTGACACACTCCCAGAAACTCTTCCCCCCCACGGTGACACACTCCCAGAAACCCACCACAAATAGTGACACACTCCCAGAAACTCCCCACAGTGACACACTCCCAGAAACCCACCACAAATAGTGATACACTCCCAGAGACACCCACAAATAGTGACACACTCCCAGAAACCCCCCACAAATAGTGACACACTCCCAGAAACTCCCCACAAATAGTGACACACTCCCAGAAACTCCCCACAAATAGTGACACACTCCCAGAAACCCCCCACAAATAGTGACACACTCCCAGAAACTCCCCACAAATAGTGACACATGCCCAGAAACCCCAAACACAAAGTGACACACTCCCAGAAACTCCCCACAAATAGTGACACACTCCCAGAAACCCCCCACAAAGAGTGACACACTCCCAGAAACTCCCCACAAATAGTGACACACTCCCAGAAACCCCCCACACATAGTGACACACTCCCAGAAACCCCCCACAAATAGTGACACACTCCCAGAAACTCCCCACAAATAGTGACACACTCCCAGAAACCCCCCACACATAGTGACACACTCCCAGAAACCCCCCACAAAGAGTGACACACTCCCAGAAACTCCCCACAAATAGTGACACACTCCCAGAAACTCCCCACAAATAGTGACACACTCCCAGAAACCCCCCACAAAGAGTGACACACTCCCAGAAACTCCCCACAAATAGTGACACACTCCCAGAAACCCCCCACACATAGTGACACACTCCCAGAAACCCCCCACAAAGAGTGACACACTCCCAGAAACTCCCCACAAATAGTGACACACTCCCAGAAACTCCCCACAAATAGTGACACACTCCCAGAAACCCACCACAAATAGTGACACACTCCCAGAAACTCCCCACAAATAGTGACACACTCCCAGAAACACTCCCCCCCCCACATAGTGATACACTCCCAGAGACCCCCACAAATAGTGACACACTCCCAGAAACCCCCCACAAATAGTGACACACTCCCAGAAACTCCCCACAAATAGTGACACACTCCCAGAAACCCCCACAAATAGTGACACACTCCCAGAAACTCCCCACAAATAGTGACACACTCCCAGAAACCCCCACAAATAGTGACACACTCCCAGAAACTCCCCACAAATAGTGACACACTCCCAGGAACCCACCACAAATAGTGACACACTCCCAGAAACTCTCCCCCCCCATGTAGTGACACACTCCCAGAGACCCCCACAAATAGTGACACATTCCCAGAAACTCTTCCCCCCCCCCCACAGTGACACACTCCAAGAGACCCCCAGAAATAGTGACACACTCTCAGAAACCACCACAAATAGTGACACACTCCCGGAAACCACCACAAATAGTGACACACACCCAGAGACCACCACAAATAGTGACACATTCCCAGAGATCCTGCCATGTAGTGACACACTCCAAGAAACCCACCCCCCATATAGTGACACACTCCTAGAGACTCCCCCCACATAGTGACACACTCCCAGAGACTCACCCCATATTGTGACACACTCCCAGTGACCCCCACAAATAGTGACACACACCCAGCGACCCCCACAAATAGCGACACACTCCTAGAAATCCTGCTATATAGTGACACACTCCCAGAGTCTCCCCACAATTAGTGACGCACTACTTAAGGGGGCTGCTCCTCAAGTTCTGGCTGCACTTCAGTCCCACGCTCCTGATCTTTGGCCGCCCGGTGAGGAGGGGGGCGGGCAGGTCGGTGGATGTCCTCGTGGGCCTGCTCCTGGGCTTGTCCAAGGTGGCTATCCATGAGAATCCCTACGTGGTCAGTTTTTGGTAAAATATTAAAATGCCTACGTGGCAAAGAAGCAGAATGCAAAATGGTTAGAAAGGGTTAATTAGTTAGTAACTGAGATTGATACAGGTGGCCTGGCCCCCCTGCTGGGCCATATGTTTGTTTAGTCAGCAGGCCTGCATTGTCTTATCAATGATAGGTCTTTGATGTGAGTCAAGGACTGGTCTGAATGTCTCCATGTTTATGGCAGATCAATATAGGTAACGAGCTTAGCCAAAGTTGAAAGACATTCCAGGTTGGGAGATAAGGAACAGAAGGAACAGGGAAGAACATTCCAAGTTGGAAGGTGAGGAAGTATCCCCTTTGATATCTAACAGCAACATGGTCAGCACATGGATTATCTATGATTGGCCGGAAATAATGTAACCCCGCATGGCAACCTGTGCCCGGCTTATGATTGGTGTTGACTCTTGTGTTAATGATGTTCCAACCCCTATCGATCTGTATAAAGGTATGAGTTTTTGTCTTTGTCTTTGTCTCCTTATTCTGTTAGAATCGTTCGGATTCTCTCAGGAATCTGAATTGAAGCTACAGACTAAGACCTGCGATTAAAGTTGTGTTGAACTTTACGGTGTACTCGAATCAGTTCTTGCTGAACCAGACTGAGGGGAAAGAATCCGGTTCGTCATCCACAGGTCCAGGTCGGCCGTGGCCCGTGGGGGCGGTTGCTCGGACTGTCTGCCTCTCTTCCGCGGAATTCTCCGCGCCCGGGTGGCCCTGGAGATGGAGCACACGGTGTCTGCCGGTACGCTTGTGGCTTTTCACGACCGGTGGGCACTGCAGGGGCTGGAGTGCACCCTGGACCACAACAATAAAATTTTGATTTGACACTGGTTTTGGTTTTTTTCGGGTTTTTCTCTACATAAACACACCCTAAACCCCCCCTTCTTATAAAAGGGGGGCCTAAAAACACACAAAAAAAATTAGTGACACACTTCCAGAGATCCTGCCATATAGTGAGACATTCCCAGAGATTCACCCCATATAGTGACACATTCCCAGAGATTCACCCCATATAGTGACACATTCCCAGAGATTCACCCCATATAGTGACACATTCCCAGAGATTCACCCCATATAGTGACACATTCCCAGAGATTCACCCCATATAGTGACACATTCCCAGAGATTCACCCCATATAGTGACACATTCCCAGAGATTCACCCCATATAGTGAGACATTCCCAGAGATTCACCCCATATAGTGACACATTCCCAGAGATTCACCCCATATAGTGACACACTCCCAGAAACTCCCCACAAATAGTGACACACTCCCAGAAACTCCCCACAAATAGTGACACACTCCCAGAAACCCCCCACAAATAGTGACACACTCCCAGAAACTCCCCACAAATAGTGACACACTCCCAGAAACCCCCCACAAATAGTGACACACTCCCAGAAACTCCCCACAAATAGTGACACACTCCCAGAAACCCCACACACAAAGTGACACACTCCCAGAAACTCCCCACAAATAGTGACACACTCCCAGAAACCCCCCACAAATAGTGACACACTCCCAGAAACCCCCCACAAATAGTGACACACTCCCAGAAACTCCCCACAAATAGTGACACACTCCCAGAAACCCCCCACAAATAGTGACACACTCCCAGAAACTCCTCACAAATAGTGACACACTCCCAGAAACTCCCCACAAATAGTGACACACTCCCATAAACCCCCCACAAATAGTGACACACTCCCAGAAACTCCCCACAAATAGTGACACACTCCCAGAAACTCCCCACAAATAGTGACACACTCCCAGAAACTCCCCACAAATGGTGACACACTCCCAGAAACCCCCCACAAATAGTGACACACTCCCAGAAACTCCCCACAAATAGTGACACACTCCCAGAAACTCTCCCCCCCCCATGTAGTGACACACTCCCAGAGACCCCCACAAATAGTGACACATTCCCAGAAACTCTTCCCCCCCCCCACAGTGACACACTCCAAGAGACCCCCAGAAATAGTGACACACTCTCAGAAACCACCACAAATAGTTACACACTCCCGGAAACCACCACAAATAGTGACACACACCCAGAGACTACCACAAATAGTGACACATTTCCAGAGATCCTGCCATGTAGTGACACACTCCCAGAAACCCACCCCCCATATAGTGACACACTCCCAGAAACCCACCCCCCATATAGTGACACACTCCCAGAAACCCCCTCCCCATATAGTGACATACTTCTAGAGACTCCCCCCACATAGTGACACACTCCCAGAGACTCACCCCATATTGTGACACACTCCCAGCGACCCCCACAAATAGTGACACACACCCAGCGACCCCCACAAATAGCGACACACTCCTAGAAATCCTGCTATATAGTGACACACTCCCAGAGTCTCCCCACAATTAGTGACGCACTACTTAAGGGGGCTGCTCCTCAAGTTCTAGCCGGAAATAATGTAACCCCGCATGGCAACCTGTGCCCGGCTTATGATTGGTGTTGACTCTTGTGTTAATGATGTTCCAACCCCTATCGATCTGTATAAAGGTATGAGTTTTTGTCTTTGTCTTTGTCTCCTTATTCTGTTAGAATCGTTCGGATTCTCTCAGGAATCTGAATTGAAGCTACAGACTAAGACCTGCGATTAAAGTTGTGTTGAACTTTACGGTGTACTCGAATCAGTTCTTGCTGAACCAGACTGAGGGGAAAGAATCCGGTTCGTCATCCACAGGTCCAGGTCGGCCGTGGCCCGTGGGGGTGGTTGCTCGGACTGTCTGCCTCTCTTCCGCGGAATTCTCCGCGCCCGGGTGGCCCTGGAGATGGAGCACACGGTGTCTGCCGGTACGCTTGTGGCTTTTCACGACCGGTGGGCACTGCAGGGGCTGGAGTGCACCCTGGACCACAACAATAAAATTTTGATTTGACACTGGTTTTGGTTTTTTTCGGGTTTTTCTCTACATAAACACACCCTAAACCCCCCCTTCTTATAAAAGGGGGGCCTAAAAACACACAAAAAAATTAGTGACACACTTCCAGAGATCCTGCCATATACTGTGACATTCCCAGAGATTCACCCCATATAGTGACACATTCCCAGAGATTCACCCCATATAGTGACACATTCCCAGAGATTCACCCCATATAGTGACACATTCCCAGAGATTCACCCCATATAGTGAGACATTCCCAGAGATTCACCCCATATAGTGACACATTCCCAGAGATTCACCCCATATAGTGACACATTCCCAGAGATTCACCCCATATAGTGACACATTCCCAGAGATTCACCCCATATAGTGACACATTCCCAGAGAGTCACCCCATATAGTGACACATTCCCAGAGATTCACCCCATATAGTGACACACTCCCAGAGATTCACCCCATATAGTGACACACTCCCAGAGATTCACCCCATATAGTGACTCACTCCCAGAGATTCACCCCATATAGTGACACATTCCCAGAGATTCACCCCATATAGTGACACATTCCCAGAGATTCACCCCATATAGTGACACATTCCCAGAGATCCTGCCATATAGTGACACATTCCCAGAGATTCACCCCATATAGTGACACATTCCCAGAGATTCACCCCATATAGTGACACATTCCCAGAGATTCACCCCATATAGTGACACATTCCCAGAGATTCACCCCATATAGTGACACATTCCCAGAGATTCACCCCATATAGTGACACATTCCCAGAGATTCACCCCATATAGTGACACATTCCCAGAAACTCCCCACAAATAGTGACACACTCCCAGAAACCCCCCACAAATAGTGACACACTCCCAGAAACTCCCCACAAATAGTGACACACTCCCAGAAACTCCCCACAAATAGTGACACACTCCCATAAACCCCCCACAAATAGTGACACACTCCCAGAAACTCCCCACAAATAGTGATACACTCCCAGAAACTCCCCACAAATAGTGACACACTCCCAGAAACTCCCCACAAATGGTGACACACTCCCAGAAACCCCCCACAAATAGTGACACACTCCCAGAAACTCCCCACAAATAGTGACACACTCCCAGAAACTCCCCACAAATAGTGACACACTCCCAGAAACTCTCCCCCCCCCATGTAGTGACACACTCCCAGAGACCCCCACAAATAGTGACACATTCCCAGAAACTCTTCCCCCCCCCCACAGTGACACACTCCAAGAGACCCCCAGAAATAGTGACACACTCTCAGAAACCACCACAAATAGTTACACACTCCCGGAAACCACCACAAATAGTGACACACACCCAGAGACTACCACAAATAGTGACACATTTCCAGAGATCCTGCCATGTAGTGACACACTCCCAGAAACCCACCCCCCATATAGTGACACACTCCCAGAAACCCACCCCCCATATAGTGACACACTCCCAGAAACCCCCTCCCCATATAGTGACATACTTCTAGAGACTCCCCCCACATAGTGACACACTCCCAGAGACTCACCCCATATTGTGACACACTCCCAGCGACCCCCACAAATAGTGACACACACCCAGCGACCCCCACAAATAGCGACACACTCCTAGAAATCCTGCTATATAGTGACACACTCCCAGAGTCTCCCCACAATTAGTGACGCACTACTTAAGGGGGCTGCTCCTCAAGTTCTAGCCGGAAATAATGTAACCCCGCATGGCAACCTGTGCCCGGCTTATGATTGGTGTTGACTCTTGTGTTAATGATGTTCCAACCCCTATCGATCTGTATAAAGGTATGAGTTTTTGTCTTTGTCTTTGTCTCCTTATTCTGTTAGAATCGTTCGGATTCTCTCAGGAATCTGAATTGAAGCTACAGACTAAGACCTGCGATTAAAGTTGTGTTGAACTTTACGGTGTACTCGAATCAGTTCTTGCTGAACCAGACTGAGGGGAAAGAATCCGGTTCGTCATCCACAGGTCCAGGTCGGCCGTGGCCCGTGGGGGTGGTTGCTCGGACTGTCTGCCTCTCTTCTGCGGAATTCTCCGCGCCCGGGTGGCCCTGGAGATGGAGCACACGGTGTCTGCCGGTACGCTTGTGGCTTTTCATGACCGGTGGGCACTGCAGGGGCTGGAGTGCACCCTGGACCACAACAATAAAATTTTGATTTGACACTGGTTTTGGTTTTTTCGGGTTTTTCTCTACATAAACACACCCTAAACCCCCCCTTCTTATAAAAGGGGGGCCTAAAAACACACAAAAAAAATTAGTGACACACTTCCAGAGATCCTGCCATATAGTGAGACATTCCCAGAGATTCACCCCATATAGTGACACATTCCCAGAGATTCACCCCATATAGTGACACATTCCCAGAGATTCACCCCATATAGTGACACATTCCCAGAGATTCACCCCATATAGTGAGACATTCCCAGAGATTCACCCCATATAGTGACACATTCCCAGAGATTCACCCCATATAGTGACACATTCCCAGAGATTCACCCCATATAGTGACACATTCCCAGAGATTCACCCCATATAGTGACACATTCCCAGAGAGTCACCCCATATAGTGACACATTCCCAGAGATTCACCCCATATAGTGACACACTCCCAGAGATTCACCCCATATAGTGACACACTCCCAGAGATTCACCCCATATAGTGACTCACTCCCAGAGATTCACCCCATATAGTGACACATTCCCAGAGATTCACCCCATATAGTGACACATTCCCAGAGATTCACCCCATATAGTGACACATTCCCAGAGATCCTGCCATATAGTGACACATTCCCAGAGATTCACCCCATATAGTGACACATTCCCAGAGATTCACCCCATATAGTGACACATTCCCAGAGATTCACCCCATATAGTGACACATTCCCAGAGATTCACCCCATATAGTGACACATTCCCAGAGATTCACCCCATATAGTGACACATTCCCAGAGATTCACCCCATATAGTGACACATTCCCAGAGATTCACCCCATATAGTGACACACTCCCAGAGATTCACCCCATATAGTGACACACTCCCAGAGATTCACCCCATATAGTGACAGCTCCCAGAGACCCCCACAAATGGTAACACACTCCTGGGATTCCCCACAAATAGTGACACACCCCTGGGGATCCCCTGTCTTAACTTCCAATGGGTCATATCAGCTGTGCAAAGGGAGGGATCAGAGGATCAGAGAAACCATTTGAAGGGAGAGAGCAAATACACAGAAACCGGGTGTTTTGTCGTTGCAGTGAGAAATCCAGTACTGAGATCCATATATGTGAACTTCAACAGATCTGAAGAATCACAGACTAAACAACTCAGGCACAATTTAACATTCTGCAAGGCCCACACTTCCCAAAGCTTTTGGCCTGCCTCGGCTTGCCAACTCTGATTGGTCGTATTCCTGGAGGTTTCATCACATGACCTCCCGCCTCCAACCAGCCAGCCCTCACCATTGGTCGCCCATCGTGTCAATCGTCATGATGCCCCGCCTTCCCATGCCAATTGGATGGCGAACAGACTCTTCATTACCCGATCGGATGATTCGTGACTGTCAGTCAAACAGCCCTTTTTCCCCCCATCTCCGATATTTTTATAACTAATAAACAAAAGCGTCCAAAGAAAATGAAAAAAAACCACAATTTTTTATGCTCCACTATGACTTTTCTCCTGGGTTTGCTCGCTGCAATATCCAGGAGATTAATCTTTAATTCCTGGAGACTCCTGCCCATTGTGCACTAGAGCTACACCGAGTGCGGCTGAAGGGGGAAGGGATCAAACTGCAGTATCCTTTTATATAGTCAGTGCACTTATGCTACCAGATTGATTTAAAGGTTTATGAGAGAGAAGGTAATGGCTCAAAAATTAGTTGCTTCAGCCGGTTAATTGATTTTAAAATGGATTGTATGCCTGATTACCTTTAAGTAGTGAGCTTAAGGCATATCATGTGAAATTTATTCAAGGATCAAATTAATGATTTAACTTAGGTATAAAGAACGTGACCTACTTCCAATTTGAACCTTCTAACCTTTGCTGTGGAGCAACTGTTACTGGGAGACACTGAGGCCTGCCCCGGATTCCAACAGGATCAGCTCAAGTATGTAGGCCGCAAGTATCCTTTAATCATTTACACGTTTTATACGTCTAGTTAGGAATTGGATTGAAGGTTCTAAGTACAAATACAGATAGAGATAACAAGGCAACTGGGCGCGTAGATGTGCCATGTGCAAATAGCTCCCGGCCAAGGTTGAATATTGGCTGGACTACTGACATCCCTCAGCCTGAAATAATTCAACATAAAATAAGAAAGAACTTGCGTTTATTTACCACATTACGTCCCAAAGTGCTTTACAGCCAATGAATTACTTTTTGAAGTTGCACACAGCTGGGTCCCGCAAACAGTAATAAGATAAATGACCAGATAAATATTGGCCAGGATACCGGGGAGAACTCCCCTGCTCTTCCTCGAATAGTGCCTTGGGATTCTTTTACGTCCACCTGAGCGGGCAGACCCGGTTTAACGTCTCGTCCGAAAGACAACAGCTCCAACAGTACAACACTCCCTCAGAACTGTGCTGGAGCGTCAGCCTAAATTTTGTGATCTTTAGTCCCATCTTTAGTAAGATGTGAAGGAGGGTAGTGTCTCAACTGGGAGCCTCAGCTTAATAGTCCATCCTTCTTCCAAACTCTCTCTCCTCAGCTTTGCCTATTTTCTTGCTTTTTACTAAACTCTAGGTTCGAGCAAGTCGATAAAAGAATGGTTCAAGTAATTATAATAGTGCGGATAAGTTTTTAAAAGTAATATATTTTTCATTTTCTCCTGTTCAGCATATCACTCTACATCAGAGAGGCCAACCTGCTCCCTGACCTGTAACGGGCAGGAACGCCCTGGGGACGCGCCCTCCTTCTCCGGCGATAGTGCGCCCGACTGCTCCAGTCCCAGAACTCACCGTGTGGGCAATGAGCACAGACTGACATCCTCCCACTGCCGCAGTGCTGTGTGATCCAGCTCCAACACACTGTACCTGACACATATTCCTTTAATAAGTATATCATGGTGGGGGGGAAGCCTGTATGATTGTGAAGAAACTGCTTTAGAAATCTTTTAATAATGCAAGAATCAAATTCTGACCAACTTACAATATGTAATCACATTGTGTAGCACAGCTTGGCAACTTGCTGTCAAGGCCAGTCATGAAATATTAAGGTGTCTCTTATTGCACAGTTCCCTTTGGCTGAGGTCCTCTTGTGATTTCAATAAGGTGTAAAGTCAACTCAGTTGATTCCTGGAGCAAAGAAAGAATCACAGATTCAAGGGTGAATGAACTTCAGTGTATTCATGGCATCAAAAAACACTAGAGCAGAGAGGACCATTGGACCCACTGGGGTAGAAACTCATCCTGGGCCCTAACACAAAATGGGCGACAATGAATCGGCCGCCTGTCAATGCAACTGAATATCGGGCGGGCTTATGACGAGCGGCCGATTCAATGACGCCCACTTTGCTCTACCTTCCAAGACTAATTTGTACCCCGTCGTGCCAGTTTTGGTGCCAACTCTTCAACTGGCACAACCTACTCTAAGCCCATTCCCCTGACCTTCCTCTCCACCCTTTAATATTTATCTTTTCCAAGTGTTTATCTGACTCCCTCTTAAAGATTGTGGCCCTGAAATTCCTGGGAGGGGTGGGTGGGTTGCAGGGGGCGGGGAGGGGGAACAGGTCTAGGGTAAACCTAGGCCGGGGCGGGGGGGGGGGGGAGACGATGGTTTTCCGTACCCATCTTGTGCTTAAATATTTCCCAATGCTCTTTCATCTGCTGGCTTTTCCCTCCAACTACTCCTTGTTCCACCCTCTAAAATTTGCTCTTTGCCAGTACCACGTTTATTTTTGATGAAAGAACATTGGGAAATATTGAAATACAAGATGGGTAGGGAGAACTGTCGTGCCCGCCCACCCCGGTTTACCCTAGACCTGTTCTTTGTCCATTTGAAGTGTCAACCCGTAGAAGATTCCTGAAGGTTTCCCTACTTTAGATCGCTTACTTCTCCTGGTTTGTTAACCAGGATCAGATCTAGTACTGCACGATCGCACCTGTAACATACTGCCTTAGAAACAGCTTTGAATGTATTCTATGAGGCCCTGCATATTTTGAGCACCACTGTTAGCCTTATCCCAGGTGATCTCTGGACAGTTAGTCTCCCATTATTACATCCTATTACTCCTACATAATAATGAGGTGAGCCCGAAAGCTGGCAGCTTTATTAATAATAATTAAAAAGGTTAATGGAATGCTGGCCTTTATCTCAAGAGGGTGGAAGTTATGTTACAGCTGTACAGAGCTCTGGTTACATCGCATCTGGAGTACTGCATTCAATTTTGGGCACCGCACCTCAGGAAGGGGGTGCAGCACAAATTGACCAGAATTGACCCAATTGGCTGGGGCTAAAAGGGTTAAATTGTGAGGCTAGGTTGGACGGACTAGGATTGTATTCCTTTGAGATTAAAGGGTGATCTAATTGAGGTGTTTAAGATGATTAAAGGATTTGATTGGGTAGATAGAGAGAAACTCTTTCCTCTGGTGGGGAGTCCAGAATAAGGGGGCATAACCTTAAAATTAGAGCTAAGCCATTCAGGGGTGATGTCAGGAAGCACTTCTTCACACAAAGGGTAGTGGAAATCTGGAACTCTCTCCCCAAAAGGCTTTTGAGGCTGGGGGTCAATTGAAAATTTCAAAACTGAGATTGATAGATTTTTGTTGGGTAAGTGTAATAAGGGTTACAGAACCAAGGTGGGTTGATGGAGTTAAGATACAGATCAGCCATGATCTAATTGAATGGCGGAACAGGCTCGAGGGGCTGAATGGCCTACTCCTGTTCCTACGTTGCCTGACAAACAACTGCACCCAGAAGGTGGTTTTACTCGCAGATGGTCCTGATAACTCACCCAGCTCACTGGAGTGGATCCAAGTGCCACAACCTGGAACCTTGTCTCGGTTGGCTTGCTAAGCCCTAGTGAGAGTAACCAAGGAGTAATGAGTGAACACTTGGTGAATTCCAGATCTCTGAAACCACACATTGGCCCCATCGTGCTGCTGAGCTGATGGACAAGAATTTAGTAGGAGTAGTATTACTCCTGCAAACTTCTTTGAGTTGTTTACAGATATGTGTCAGCCGTGACTCAGTGGTAGCGTTCTCATCTCTGAGTCAGAAGGCTTTGGATTCAAGTCCCACTCCAGAGACTTGAGCACTTAAGGAGAAATTAGAACAGGTAACAAAAAGCTTGGTCAAAAAGGTAGGTTTTAAGGAGCAGCTTAAAGGAGGAGAGAGAGGCGGAGAGGTTTAGGGAGGGAATTCCAGAGCTTAGGACCTAGGCAGCTGAAGGCACGTCCACCAATGGTGGAGCGATTAAAATCAGGGATGAGCAAGAGGCCAGAATTGGAGGAGTGCAGAGATCTCGGAAGGTTGTAGGGGCTGGAAGAGGTTACAGAGATAGGGAGGGGCAAGGCCATGGAGGGATTTGAAAACAAGGATGAGAATTTTAAAATCAAGGTGTTGCCGGATCGGGAGCCAATGTAGGTCAGCGAGCGCAGGGGTGATGGATGAACGGGACTTGGCACAAGTTAGGATACGGGCAGCAGGGTTTTGGATGAGCTCGAGTTTATGGAGGGTGGAAGATGGGAGGCTGGCCAGGAGAGTATTGGAATAGTCGAGTCTAGAGGTAACAACGGCATGGATGAGCAGATGAGCTGAGGCAGGGGCAGAGATGGGAGATGTTCCTGAGGTGGAAATAGACAGTTTTGGTGATGGAGAAGATATGTTGTCGGAAGGTCATCTCAGGGTCAAATAGGATGGCAAGTTTGCGAATGGTCTGGTTCAGCCTCACACAGTGGCCAGGGAGAGCGATAGAGTCGGTGGTTAGGGAACGGAGTTTGTGGTGGGGACCGAAGACAATGGCTTCAGACTTCCCAATATTTAGTTGGAGGAAATGTTTGCTCATCCAGTACTGGATGTCAGACAACAAGCCTCTAATAACAGCACAAGATAAGGGCCACACACAGGCCAGCTTCTGAGTATTGTAACCCCAGTTTGATTCTGAACCTTACACTGTCCATTGCAGATCAAGAGTCATCAACCGTACCCGCAGAGATCCCTGCGTGAAACACAGCAGCTTTAAAGGGCCGATGCAAGCTATCCTCCAAATCCTGCAGGTGGGGTTGTTACCTAATGATCTGTCGCTGTGTCAATTAAGTTTGGAAGGAAGCTACAGCAGATCAGTCCTGTGACATTAGCTACAAAAATCAGGACATTTTATATCTACTCAGCAAGCACACAATATATCCAAAGCAATGAGGCAGATCCACTGGGACAGCACTGATAGATGTTGGAAATAATGTCTGCTGACAGTCAAATCTCTCTTGCTGCTGATATTAAATGATGTTTAAAAGGTGCATTGTTTAAGTTTTTTGAACAAAGTAACTGTAAGCAGTTCTATACAAGAGCACATGCCCTAAGTACTACTGGGCAATTAAGCAGAATCACCTGGACTGAGAGAGAGGTACATAAAGTGGATCAAAAGGATAGTTAGAAAGATAAATTGATTGGGGTGGGGTGGGGAAGAGATAATTCAAAATACAGTCAGATAAGTAGAGGGGCTTTAGGAGCCAGTAGCAAAGCAAGGTGGATGAAGTCACTGAGGCTGAGAATGACATAAATGACCTGGAGTCTGAGTGTCAGCAACACTGCTGATGAGATGGGCAGGATTGAGATCCAGGCTGGTGAAGGAACAATGTTGCAGAGCCTCTAAAAATGTAGAGTGTCAGCTGTGGCTCAGTGGGTAGCATTCTCACCTCTCATTACCTCAACATACTTCCTATAGTGTGGAGCCGAAAACTGTTCTCCAACTCTGGCCTCTTGAGTCAAGAAGGTTGTGGGTTCAAGTCCCACTCTAGAGACTTGAGCAAAAAATCCAGGCTAATACTCCAGTGCAGTACTAAGGGAATACTGCACTGTCGGAGGTGCCGTCTACAGATGAGACGTTAAACCAAGGCTCTGTCTGCCCTCTCAGGTGGATGTAAAAGATCCCATGGCACTTTTTCAAAGAAGAGAAGGGGAGTTCTCCCCGGAGTCCTGGCCAATATTTAGCCCTCAACCAACATCACTAAAATAGATTATCTAGTTATTATCATAATGCTGGGACCTTGCTGTGTGCAAATTGGCTGCCATGTTTTCTACATCACAACAGTGACTACACTTGAAAAAGTACTGCATTGGCTGTAAAGCACTTTGGGACATCCTGAGGTCATGAAAGATACTACATAAATGCAAGTCTTTCTTACTTTACGCGGGATCTGTAATGTTTTAATACCATTCTCCTTGCACTGACAGGCCTGCCAACTCTCCCGCTTTCACAAGGGGGTCCCGCACATGGGCACCGGTTGCGTGGTCCCCCTAGAACACTGGTGGGATGGCGCATGGCTGAAAGAGCTCGCCTCGCCCCAGTTTGCAAGGTTGGCTCAGGTAAGTAGCGTCAGTGCGCCCCCTGCCCTCACCGCAGAGAGCACGGTTGATGGACGGGTGGGATATCTGGGTAGGGGGTGCCATTTTTGGGGAGGGGGACCCGAGCAATCCTCCAGTCCCCGAGAAGAGAGAAGTGAAAAAAACAGACGAATGCTATGGGCGCAGACCTCCTGCCAAAGCTGTCTTCTGATGAAGATTCTTCAGGTCAAACATCAAATGGCCGCCCCTTCCTCAGGGCACTGAAACACTCTCCCTACATTACAAGCACAGCCCCCTTCTGCAAATACAATGGAGGATATCGCTAAGGTCAATGTGGGGTCACCTGGCTCTACATTCAGGTAAGATACGTACCTTCTTGGTTGGTCTAGGTCTGGCTTCCAAGAGTGCAGCCAGCTTGGGAAACCAATCGTGGAGACGGGCCCTCGAACAGGCCCCTTATTTGGATATGCAAAGAGCCTAATGCCTGCTTCATGTGTGGGTAAAGGATGCATGTTTTTTGACCTTGCCCAATATGGCAGATGGCGTATTTCCAGACGGAAATATGAACGCACTTCCTGACCGTCATATTGGAGGCTTAGTAGCCTGAGTAGCGCCCGAAAAACGGTCACTGCACGGACCAATTTCTAGGCCGTAGTCAGTCAATACCCATCAAGCTTCTGGTATGAAATGATCAAGTCCTATTTCATCGGCCAATCACATTCCAAGATATCCAAAGTTAGACCGAGACTTCCCTTCGTTCCAAACACTCGCATCTCTTACTGGCCCCGGTTAAATCAAAAATTCGACAGTCAGTTCATTTTCCCAGGCAGCATCCAGTTTAAATTTACACACTAGAGGTAATTTTCCGACTTTAAGCTCCTGGTGGAGAGTTTCACCCATTGGGAGCGCACATCATAAATTTGGTCTCACGCTGCGAACGTTATTCCGAACATTTAAATTAATGGTTGGAAAATCATGTGCAACGCTGGCCCACAATCCTGATCTGCCCTCCCACCAGGCGAAGCTCCCAACCGAGAGCGCAAGGTCAGAAAATGACCCCTGACTGTGTAATTGCTCTCCTTATCGGATGAAAGTAGGGGGATGCTCTTCCAATAGAATTACAGTCCCCACCACTTATAATGGGCGCGTTCGTGCCAACGCGATATGCCCGCTATATGCGGTGGCTGGTATAACGTGGCAGTGTTATTATAATATTCCACTATATAACAAGAATGCTCTTCTGTGATGCGACCTTTTGCCTAGTTGTTTCCAACTCCATTCTGAACTGCAGCTTTATTTAAACTGCAGTCAGTGCTTAGTACAAACAGTAACCCCACACCACTTAGAGGGGATTAGAAGGGCTTAAGTGTAAAAAAGGTAATTGAACATTAATGAGATGTTATTTATTTATGTTTGTTTTTGCATTCAGCTCACCTTTACGAGGTGCGAACTAGTGAGTAAGCACAGCTGTTACTGCCCGAAATAAATGAAGCACCTAAGACTCTATAACCAGCAAGTTGATGTAAATGCAAATGGATAATGGTTATCGCTTTTTGGCCGATATGAGCGGCTGCCTGTTTTAAACATGCACTGTTTTAAGTGGTGGGGACTGTACTGCAGTTTGGGCTGTTTGCTTTCCTTTTAAGTCCAGTTAACCTGCAGCATCTGGACTGTGCCTTTACTGATACAGATTATCCTTCTGAAACTGATGGCCCTCTCACTCCACTGGTTGCAAGGGTTCTGGGCCGAGGGCAACCACGTTCCTTAGGGGTGCAGGCCCACAGCTCAGAGAGCTGACCCAGTCTTACACCAAACTCGCCGCTCCCTGTTCAATTCAAAGACTACTCCACAACAAAAGTTTCTGGCCTGAAACGCTGAATTGTATAATCGTTAGTGAAAAAGTGATTTGATTTATGGAAAATGGCTGTTCAAAGAAAGATCCTTTTCTTAGTTTCATGTATTGGCCACACAGTGGATAAGATCATAAAAAACATATAATGGAATACTGGGTTTTATGGCAAGAGGTATAGAATATAAAAGTTGAGTTATGATGGCAAATCTATATAAAACCTTAGTGAAGAGAGACTTGCATTTCTATCGCGCCTTTCACAACCTCAGGACGTCCCAAAGCGCTTTACAGCCAATGAAGTACTTTTGAAGTGTAGTCACTGTTGTAATGTAGGAAACGCAGCAGCCAATTTGCACACAGCAAGATCCCACAAACAGCAATGAAATAACTGAACGGATAATCTGTTTTAGTGATGTTGCTTGAGGGATAAATGTTGGCCAGGACACATAAGAACATAAGAAATAGGAGCAGGAGTAGGCCATACGGCCCCTTGAGCCTGCTCCGCCATTCAATCAGATCATGGCTGATCTTTGGCCTCAACTCCACTTTCCTGCCCAATCCCCATATCCCTTGATTCCCCTAGAATCCAAAAATCTATCAATCTCAGCCTTGAATATATTCAATGATTCAGCATCCACAGATTCACAACCCTCTGAGTGAAGAATTTCCTCCTCATCTCAATCTTAAATGGCCGACCCCTTATCCTGAGACTATGCCCCCTAGTTCTAGACTCTCCAGCCAGGGGAAAGAACCTCTCAGCATCTACCCGGTCAAGCCCTCGCAGAATCTTGTATGTTTCAATGAGATCACCTCTCATTCTTCTAAACTCCAGAGCGTATAGGTCCATTCTACTCAATCTCTCCTCAACCCTTTCATCCCAGGAATTAATCTAGTGAACCATCGTTGCACCGCGTCCAAAGGATGTATACCCTTCCTTAGATAGAGAGACCAAAACTGTACACAGTACTGCAGGTGAGGCCTCACCAAAGCCCTGTATAAGTGTAGCAAGACTTCCTTATTGTTGTACTCCAACCCCCTTGCAATAAAGGCCAACATACCATTTGCCTTCCTAATTGCTGCTGTACTTGCATGTTAACTTTCTGTGTTTCTTGTATGAGGACACCCACATCTCTCTGAACACCAACATTTAATAGTTTCTCACCATTTAAAAAATATTCTGCTTTTCTATTCTTCCTACCAAGATGAATAACCTCACATTTCCCCACATTATATTCCATCTGCCACCTTCTTGCCCACTCACTTAACCTGTCTATATCCCTTTGCAGACTCTTTGTGTCCTTCTCACAGCTTACTTTCCCACCTAGCTTTGTATCATCAGCAAACTTGAATACATTACACTCGGTCCTTTCATCTAAGTCTCTATATAGATTGTAAATAGCTGAGGCCCCAGCATTGGTCCTTGCGTCACCCCACTAGTTACAGCCTGCCAACCTGAAAATGACCCGTTTATCCCTACTCTCTGTTTTCTACCCACTAACATATCCTCTATCCATGCTAATATATTACCCTCAACCCCATGAGCCCTTATCTTGCATAGCAGCCTTTTATGTGGCACCTTATCGAATGCTTTTTGAAAATCCACTGGTTCCCCTTTATCTACCCTGCTAGTTACATCCTCAAAGAACTCTAATAAATTTGTTAAACACTATTTCCCTTTCGTAAAACCATGCTGACTCTGCCTAATCATATTATGATTTTCTAAGTGTCCTGTTACCACATCCTTAATATGGATTCCAGCATTTTACTGACAACTGATGTCAGGCTAACTGGCCTGTAGTTCCCTATTTTCTCTCTCCCTCCTTTCTTGAATAGCGGTGTTACATTTGCTACCTTCCAATCCACTGAGACCATTCTAAAATCTAGGGAATTTAAGAAGATTAAAACCAATGCATCCACTGTCTCTGCAGCCACCTCTTTTAGAACCCTATGATATAGGCCATCAGGTCCAGGGGATTTATTAACTTTTAGTCCCATTAGTTTCTCCGGTACTTTTTCTCTAGTGATATTAATTACTTTAAGTTCCTCACTCTCATTTACCTCTTGGTTCCCCACTATTTCTGGTATGTATTTTGAGTCTTCTACTGTGAAGACAGATACAAAATATTTGTTTCATGTATCTACCACTTCCTGATTCCCCATTATAATTTCTCCTGTCTCAGCCTCTAAGGGACCAACGTTTACTTTTGCTACTCTCTTCCTTTTTACATACTTGTAGAAGCTCTTACAATCTGTTTTTATATTTCTTGCTAGTTTACTTTCATATTCTATTTTCTCCCTTATTATCAACTTTTTGGTCATCCTTTGCTGGTTTCTAAAATTCTCCGAATCCTCAGGCTTACTACTCTACTTGGCAACACGATAAGCCTCTTCTTTTAATCTAATACTATCCTTAACTTCTTTGGTTAGCCACGGATGAATCACTTTTCCCGTGGAGTTTTTATTTCTCAATGGAATGTATATTCATTAAGAATATAGAAATAGTTCTTTAAATATTTGCCACTGCTTATCTACCGTCATACCCTTTAATCTAATTTCCCTGTCCTCCTTTGCCAACTCGCCCCTCATACCTATGTAATTGGCTTTATTTAAGTTTAAGACTCTAGTTTCTGACTTATGTAGACAACAAGGAGAACTCCCCCTCTCTTCTTCGAATAGTGTCATGGGATCTTTTACATCCACCCGAGAGGGCAGACCTTTCATCCAAAAGACGGCACCTCCAACAGTGCAGTACTTCCTTAGCACTGCACTGGGAGCGTCAGCCTGGATTTTGTGCTCAAGTCTCTGGAATGAGACTTGAGCGCACGACCTTCTGACTCAAGAGGCCACAGTTGGAGTACTGAGTTCAGTTTTGGACTCCATACTATAGGAAGGATGTTGAAGTAATGGAGAGGGTACAGCACAGATTCATTAGGATGCTGCCTGGTACAAGGAAATACAAATAGGAAGAAATGGGGGCTGTTTTCATTGGAACAGAGAACATTATGGGTTGATTTGGTAGAAGTGATTAAAATTCTAAAGGGATGGGACAGAGTAAATAGAAACAGACTGTTTCTTGTGATTGAGGAGTCTAGAATAAGCGGACATAGATATAAGATTAAATATAAAAGAGTAAGGAAAAACCTATTTGCACTGAGGGTTATGAGGCTGTGGAATGTGTTAGTGATGGAAACAGTAACCATGTCAACATTTAAGAACAGATTAGATAGGTGGTTGATGAAAAGGGGGTTTAAGGGATATGGGTCAGAGCATGGACATAGGATAAGGATACTGCTCATGTGAAGGATAAACACCAACACGGACTGGTTGGGCTGAACTATGAGGAGAATTTTTTTACAAGTTGTTATGATCTGGAATGCACTGCCTGAAAGGGCGGTGGAAGCAGATTCAGTAGGAACTTTCAAAAGGGAATTGGATAAATACTTGAAAAGGAGAAATTTGCAGGGCTACGGGGAAAGAGCAGGGGAGTTCAAAGAGCCGGCACAGGCACGATGGGCCGAATTGTCTCCTTCTGTAAGAGTCAGTCCACCTCAAAGTAACACAAAGGCAATCTCATTCCAAAGTATTTCTTATGTAGTGCATCATATGTGTTATATTTCCAAGCTGTTTCCAATTGAATGCTTACAACAGAGTCCTTCAACCAAATGAGCTCTTGATAGATTGGTAGAATGCAAGTTCATTGTCTTGGAATTACTTTAAGTTTCTATGAAATGATGAATGTATTCTTAGGGTGTTTGCAGATTCAGTATTAACTGTGAACCAGCTCCAGAGCCAGTGAAACGTTTAGACATGTCAGCGAGCTCTCCTGCCTTGATGCTTGCCGACTGCAAATGTTCCAACTTAAAATTAAAAAGTTTGTCAGCGCAATTGTTTTCACAACTATTTCTTGTTTAGGGCTGACAGGAGTTCCTTGGCCCAGGAGCAGACAGTGACAATCTCACTGAGAGGTTATCTAGGTGAGATATAGAAATCTAGGCCAAAGGACACCAGCAAGGTCAAGAAAAGCTAGTATTCAGATACAAAAAGCAATCAAGAAGGCTAATGGAAAGTTGGCCTTTATCTCAAGGAGGCTGGAATACAAAAGTGAGGAAGTGATGCTTCACTCGTACAGACCCTTGGTCAGACCCCATCTGGACTACTGCTTTCAGTTCTGGGCACTGCACCTCAGGAAGGATATATTGTCCTTGGAGGGGGTGCGATGCAGGTTCACCAAAGTAATACGGGGGTTCGAGGGTTAACTTATGAGGGCAGGTTGCATAAACTTGGCTTGTATTCCCTGGGGTATAGAAGATTGAGGGGTAATCTGATCGAGGTGTTTAAAATATTAAAAGGATTTGATAGGGTAGATACAGAGAAACTATTTCCTCTGGTGGGGGAATCAAGGGGACGTAATCTTAAAATTAGGCCGTTCAGGACTGAAATCAGGAAGCACTTTTTCAGACATAGTAGAAATCTGGAACTCTCTCCCCCAAAAGTCTGTGGATGCTGGGACAATCAAGACTGAGATCAATAGATTTTTGTTGGGTATGGGGATCAAGGGATATGGAACAAAGGCGGGCAAATGGAGGTGAGTTGCAGATCAGCCATGAATCTAATCGAATGGCGGAGCAGGCCCGAGGGATTGAATGGCCTACTCCTGTTCCAATGTACCTATGTTCCTAAGAGTATGAGTGAAGATGAGGTAAATCAGGATCCAATGGCTAGGTAACGCCAAGCTTGGGTTTTTAAAAGGTCTGTAAATTGGAGAACGGAGAGAAAAGTGAGGGAGGGAAGGAAATTAACTTGTGGAATTACTTACCAACAACAGCAGAGACTACTGTATTGACAGTGCCACCTTACCTCACACACACAGGTTAATCTGTTCCCCAGCACATCTAAGAGAGGGAGACCGGGGGTTCCTATATAGGGACCGGGGGTTCCTATATAGGGAGCACTTGAACAGCATTGGAATTTCCCACCCTAAATATCTGCCTCTGGGCATCCAAGATAAGAAAGGATGGGGAACGTTGGGACTTCCTGCAGACTTGATAGGGCGTGTAGCTGGCACCAGCAGATCATCTCCCTTCAGTACTTGAGTGCCCAAAATGGTGAGTTTCTACTGGTGAATGGCTCTCTGCTGGGGTCCTGTAACACAACTGGTGGGTCCATACAGGTGAGTGGCTCTCTGCTGGCACCACACTTTAGGATGTCAAGGCCTTAGAGAGGGTGCAGAAGAGAATTACTAGAATGGTACTAAGGATGAGGAACTTCAGTTACATGGGCGTTATAAATAGAGGCATAGAGTACAAAAGCAAGGAAGTCATGATGAACCTTTATAAAACACTGGTTCGGCCACAACTGGAGTATTGTGTTCAATTCTGGGCAACGCACTTTAGGAAAGAAGTGAACGGCTTACAAAGGGTGCAGAAGAGATTTACTAGAATGATTCCAGGGATGAGGGACTTTAGTTACGTGGATAGACTGGAGAAGCTGGGGTTGTTCTCCTTGGAACAGAGAAGGTTGAGGGGAGGTTTGATAGAGTATTCAAAATCCTGAAGGGTCTAGACAGTGTAGATAGAGAGAAACTGTTCCCATTGGCGGGAGGGTCAAGAACCAGAGGACATGGATTTAAGATAATTGGCAAAAGAACCAAAGATGATATGAGGAAAAACTTTTTTACACAGCGAGTGGTTAGGATCTGGAATGCATTTCCCGAGGGGTGGTGGAGGCAGATTCAATCATGACTTTCAAAAGGGAACTGGATAAGTACTTGAAAGGAAAAATTTGCAGGGCTACGGGGATAGGGTGGGGGAGTGAGACTAGCTAGATTGCTCTTGCATAAAGCCGGCACGGACTCGATGGACCGAATGGCCTCCTTCTGTGCTGTAACCTTTCTATGATTCTATCATGGACTCACATGTCTGCAACAGGGAGGTTGTTCTCTTTACAGCAGTGAAGGTTAAATAAAGATTTGATAGAGGTGTTCAAAATCACTGGAGGGTTTTGATAGTGTAAATAAGGAGAAACTGTTTCCAGTGGCAGAAGGGTCAGTAACCAGAGGACACAGATTTAAGGTAATTGGCAAAAGAATCAGAGGCGAAATGAGGAAAGAAAAATTTACGCAGAGAGTTGTTATGATCTGGAATGCGCTGCTGGAAAGGGTGGTGGGAACAGATTCAATAACACAGGTCCAGTCTGGCAATTACCTCCCTCAAGATTCAACCACCTTGGTCGATGCTGGTACTCCCAAGCCAGTCTCGGTGGTGAACATTAATATCCACCACCGTGAGTGTATTCTGTGCCCTTAGGTGTCAGCTTTGGCTCAGTGGTTGTAGGTTCAAGTCCCACTCCAGAGACTTGAGCACAAAATCTAGGGTGACACTCCAGTGCAGTACTGAGGGAGAGCTGCACTGTCAGAGGTGCTGCCTTTTGGATGAGATGTTAAATCGAGGCCCCGACTGTCCTCTCAGGTGGACATAAAACAGCCCGCAGCACTATTTCGAAGACAAGCAGGGGAGTTCTCCCTGGTATCCTGGCCAATATTTAACCCTCGCCCAACACCACAAAAACAGATTGTCTGGTCACTATCTCATTGCTGTTTGTGGGTCATGGCTGTGCACAAATTGGCTGCCACGTTTCCTACATTACAACAGTTCAAAAGTACTTCATTAGCTGTAAAGCGCTTTGGGACGTCCTGAGGTCATGAAAAGTGCTGTATAAATGGGAGGTCTTCTCTTGCTTCCCTCAGAGCTTCCCACAAATAATGTTCCACAAGAGGAGTCCTGATTTGTCAGTTGAGGAAAGACGGTAAGTGGTGATCAACAGGAAATTATGGATAGATAGATAGATAGATATAGATAAATAGATAGATATATGTAGATAGATAGTTATAGATAGATATAGTTAGATGGATATAGATATATAGATAGATAGAGATAGAGATAGATAGGGCTCGATTTTACAATATTGGTGGGTTGGCAGCGGGGTGGGGAGGTTGCACGTGGCAAACCCACAGAAACTAAACTTACCGTTTCCGATGCGATCGCACGTTGATTGATAGTGATTAACGTCCTCTCAGGGTTTCGCGCCCGGCAGCCAGCCTGTTTGACAGGCTGACTGCCGTCAGGAGCTGCAACACGGTGAGGGGTGGGGGGGGCGAGAAAGAGTGAGAACGAGACGTCATCCGGCACTGGAACAGAAGACTGGGGGGGATGGGAGAGTGGAAGATCCGCACTGGACTGGAAGACCTGGGGGGGCAGGGGGGTGGCGGGAGAGGGGAAGATCGGGGGGGGGAGAGAGGGGAAGATCGGGGGGAGAGAGGGGAAGATCGGGGGGAGAGAGGGGAAGATCGGGGGGAGAGAGGGGAAGATCGGGGGGAGAGAGGGGAAGATCGGGGGGAGAGAGGGGAAGATCGGGGGGAGAGAGGGGAAGATCGGGGGGGAGGGGAAGATCGGGGGGGGAGAGGGGAAGATCGGGGGGGGAGAGGGGAAGATCGGGGTGGGAGAGAGGGGAAGATCGGGGTGGGAGAGAGGGGAAGATCGGGGTGGGAGAGGGGAAGATCGGGGGAAGAGAGGGGAAGATCGGGGGGAGACGGGAAGATCGGGGGGGAGAGGGGAAGATCGGGGGGGAGAGGGGAAGATCAGGGGGGAGAGGGGAAGATCGGGGGGGAGGGGGGAAGATCGGGGTGGGAGAGGGGAAGATCGGGGGGAGAGGGGAAGATCGGGGGGAGAGGGGAAGATCGGGGGGGAGAGGGGAAGATCGGGGGGGAGGGGGGAAGATCGGGGGGGAGGGGGGAAGATCGAGGGGGAGGGGGGAAGATCGGGGTGGGAGAGGGGAAGATCGGGGGGAGAGGGGAAGATCGGGGGGGAGAGGGGAAGATTGGGGTGGGAGAGGGGAAGATCGGGGGGAGACGGGAAGATCGGGGGGGGAGAGGGGAAGATCGGGGGGGGAGAGGGGAAGATCGTGGTGGGAGAGAGGGGAAGATCGGGGTGGGAGAGAGGGGAAGATCGGGGTGGGAGAGGGGAAGATCGGGGGAAGAGAGGGGAAGATCGGGGGGAGACGGGAAGATCGGGGGGGAGAGGGGAAGATCGGGGGGGAGAGGGGAAGATCAGGGGGGAGAGGGGAAGATCGGTGGGGAGGGGGGAAGATCGGGGGGGAGGGGGGAAGATCGGGGGGGAGAGGGGAAGATTGGGGTGGGAGAGGGGAAGATCGGGGGGAGACGGGAAGATCGGGGGGAGACGGGAAGATCGGGGAGGGAGAGGGGAAGATCGGGGGGAGAGGGGAAGATCGGGGAGGGAGAGGGGAAGATCGGGGGGAGAGGGGAAGATCGGGGGGGAGAGGGGAAGATTGGGGTGGGAGAGGGGAAGATCGGGGGGAGACGGGAAGATCGGGGGGAGACGGGAAGATCGGGGAGGGAGAGGGGAAGATCGGGGGGAGACGGGAAGATCGGGGGGAGACGGGAAGATCGGGGGGGAGAGGGGAAGATCGGGGGGGAGAGGGGAAGATCGGGGTGGGAGAGGGGAAGATCGGGGGGAGACGGGAAGATCGGGGAGGGAGAGGGGAAGATCGGGGGGAGAGAGGGGAAGATCGGGGTGGGAGAGGGGAAGATCGGGGGGGGGAGAGGGGATGATCGGGGGGGGGGAGAGGGGATGATCGGGGGGGGGAGAGGGGAAGATCGGGGGGGAGAGGGGAAGATCGGGGTGGGAGAGGGGAAGATCGGGGGGGGAGAGGGTAAGATCGGGGGGAGACGGGAAGATCGGGGGGAGACGGGAAGATCGGGGTGGGAGAGGGGAAGATTGGGGGGGGGAAGAGGGGAAGATCGGGGTGGGAGAGGGGAAGATCGGGAGGACATCGGAGGAACACCGGGGGGAGATTGGGGGGTGTGGAGAAGGGGACATCGGGTGGAGATCGGGGGAGTGAAGAGGGGGACATCGGAGCGGGAGACATCAGACATCGGAGCAGGCGTGAATCAGAAGCGGTGGGCAAGCCGCCCAGGTAAGGTAATAATCTTTCTAAGTATTTAATCTGTCACAGGTAAAGTGCCTTAAGTACCTCAATGAGGTACATTTGGCTCTTTAACTGCCGGCGGGACTTCTGTTTTCGGGTCGCCCGTGCGCACGCAGGTGGGTCCCTGGGAAACTCGGAAGTCGGCGGGTTGGAGCCGGCTTCCGAACCCGAACAGGATTTCCACAATTTTCAGAGCCCCCCCTCGTCCCCAACGCACCCCAATTGCCTCCTAAAATCACCCCCATAGATAGATAGATAGAAAGATTGGTAGATCCACATCCCATGAACGAATAAAAAATATATAGATAGATATATAGATATAGATATAGATAAATAGATAGATAGATAAGAGAGATTCTAACCACCTCCCCTTGACATTCAAGGGCATTACCATCACCGAATCCCCCACCATCAACATCCTGGGGGTCACCATTGACCAGAAACTTAACTGGACCAGCCATAAAAATACTGTGGCTATAAGAGCAGGTCAGAGGCTGGGTATTCTGCAGCGAGTGACTCACCTCCTGACTCCCCAAAGCCTTTCCACCATCTACAAGGCACAAGTCAGGAGTGTGATGGAATACTCTCCACTTGCCTGGATGAGTGCAGCTCCAACAACACTCAAGAAGCTCGACACCATCCAGGACAAAGCAGCCCGCTTGATTGGCACCCCATCCACCACCCTAAACATTCACTCTCTTCATCACCGGCGCACCATGGCTGTAGTGTGTAACATCCACAGGATGCACTGCAGCAACTCGCCAAGGCTTCTTCGACAGCACCTCCCAAACCCGTGGCCTTTACCACCTAGAAGGACAAGGGCAGCAGGCACATGGGAACAACACCACCTGCACGTTCCCCTCCAAGTCACACACCATCCCGACTTGGAAATATATCGCCGTTCCTTCATCATTGCTGGGTCAAAATCCTGGAACTCCCTTCCTAACAGCACTGTGGGAGAACCTTCACCACATGGACTGCAGCGGTTCAAGAAGGTGGCTCACCACCACCTTCTCAAGGGCAATTAGGGATGGGTAATAAATGCCGGCCTCGCCAGCTGGGCCCACATCCCATGAACGAATAAAAAATATATAGATAGATATATAGATATAGATAAATAGATGATAGATAG
This sequence comes from Heptranchias perlo, assembly GCF_035084215.1. NCBI lineage: Eukaryota > Metazoa > Chordata > Chondrichthyes > Hexanchiformes > Hexanchidae > Heptranchias > Heptranchias perlo. The sequence continues at coordinate 14,114,365 of NC_090334.1, forward strand.
ATAATAAATAGATAGATATAAATAGATAGATAAAGATATAGATAGATAGATAGAGGTGATAGATAGATGATAGATAGTGATAGATAGATAGATATATAGATAGGTAGATAGATAGATACAGGTGATAGATAGTTACAGATAGATATAGATATCGATCGATAGATAGATAGATATAGATATAGATAGATAGATATAGACATAAATAGATAGATATAGATATAAATAGATGGATAGATAGATGACATAGATATAGATAGATAGATGACATAGATATAGATAGATAGATTTAAATATAGATATAGATAGATAGATATAGATAGATGGATATAGATATAAATAGCTAGCTAGATAAGGGTTCAGTAGCATAGTGGTTATGTTACTGGACTAGTAATCCGGAGTCATGAGTTCAAATCCCACCACAGCAGCTGGGAAATTTAAATTCAATTAAATAAAATCTGGAATTAAAAAAAACTAATATCAGAAATGGTAGCCATGAAACTAATGGAAGGTCATAAAAACCCATCTGGTTTCACTAATGCCCTTTGGGGAAGGAAACCAACTGTCCTTACCTGGTCTGGCCTATATGTGACTCCAGACCCACAGCAATGTGGTTGATTCTTAATGGCCCAGTAAGCCACTCAGTTGTACAATCTCACGACTAAAAATTAAACTAAGAATAAAACCGGATGGACCAAAGGCAAACCAAGCCCAGTCGACCCTGCAAAGTCCTCCTCACTAACATCTGCGGACTTGTGCCAAAATTGGGAAAGCTGTCCCACAGACTAGTCAAGCAACAGCCTGACATAGCCATACTCACAGAATCATATCTTACAGCCAACGTCCCTGACTCTTTCATCATCATCCCTGGGTATGTCCTGTCCCACCGGCAGGACAGAGGTGGCGGTACAGTGATATACAGTCAGGAGGGAGTAGCCCTGGGAGTCCTCAACATTGACTCCGGATCCCATGAGATCTCATGGCATCAGCTCAAACATGGGCAAGGAAACCTCCTGCTGATTACCACCTACCGTCCTCCCTCAGCTGATGAATCAGTCCTCCTCCATGTTGAGAAGCACTGATGGTAGCAAGGGCACAGAATGTACTCTGGGTGTGGGACTTCAATGTCCATCACCAAGAGTGGCTCGGTAGCACCACTGCTGGCCGAGTCCTGAAGGACTTAGCTGCCAGACTGGGCCTGCGGCAGGTGGTGAGAGAACCAACACGAGGGAAAAACCTACTTGACCTCGTCCTCACCAATCTACCTGTCGCAAATGCATCTGTCCATGACAGCATTGGTAGGAGTGAACACCACACAGTCCTCGTGGAAACAAAGTCCCGTCTTCGCAGTGAGGACACCATCCAACGTGTTGTGTGGCACTATCACCGTGCTAAATGGGATAGGTTCAGAACAGATCTAGCAGCTCAAAACTGGGCATCCATGAGGCGCTGTGGGGCCATCAGCAGCAGCAGAATTGTATTCCAGCACAATCTGTAACCTCATGGCCTGGCATATTCCTCACTCTATCATTACCAACAAGCCAGGGGATCAACCCTGGTTCAATGAGGAGTGTAGAAGAGCATGCCAGGAGCAGCACCAGGCGTACCTAAAAATGAGGTGCCAACCTAGTGAAGCTACACTCAGGACTACATGCATGCTAAACAGCGGAAGCAACATGCTATAGACAGAGCTAAGCGATTCCACAACCAACGGATCAGATCAAAGCTCTGTCGTCCTGCCACATCCAGTCGTGAATGGTGATGGACAATTAAACAACTAACGGGAGGAGGAGGCTCTGTGAGCATACCCATCTTCAAAAGTGCTGGATTCTGCCATCAGAGTGCCAAAGACAAGGCTGAAGCGTTTGCAACCATCTTCAGCCAGAAGTGCCGAGTGGATGATCCATCTCGGCATCTTCGCGATATCCCCACCATCACAGAAGCCAGTCTTCAGCTAATTCGATTCACTCCACGTGATATCAAGAAACGGCTGAGTGCACTGGATACAGCAAAGGCTATGGGCTCCGACAACATCCCGGCTGTAGTGCTCCAGAACTAGCTGCGCCTCTAGCCAAACTGTTCCAGTACAGCTACAACACTGGCATGTACCCGACAATGTGGAAAATTGCCCAGGTATGTCCTGTCCACAAAAAGCAGGAGAAATCCAATCCGGTCAATTACCACCCCATCAGTCTACTCTCAATCATCAGCAAAGTGATGGAAGGTGTCCTCGACAGTGCTATCAAGCAGCACTTACTCACCAATAACCTGCTCACCGATGCTCAGTTTGGGTTCCGCCAGGACCACTCGGCTCCAGATCTCATTACAGCCTTGGTCCAAACATGGACAAAAGAGCTGAATTCCAGAGGTGAGGTGAGAGTGACTGCCCTTGACATCAAGGCAGCATTTGACCGAGTGTGGCACCAAGGAGCCCTAGTGAAATTGAAGTCAATGGGAATCAGGGGGAAAATTCTCCAGTGGCTGGAGTCATACCTAGCACAAAGGAAGATGGTAGTGATTGTTGGAGGCCAATCATCTCAGCCCCAGGACATTGCTGCAGGAGCTCCTCGGGGCAGTGTCCTAGGCCCAATCATCTTCAGCTGCTTCATCAATGACCTTCCCTCCATCATAAGGTCAGAAATGGGGATGTTCACTGAAGATTGCACAGTGTTCAGTTCCATTCGCAACCTCTCAGATAATGAAGCAGTCCGTGCCCGCATGCAGCAAGAACTGGACAACATCCGGGCTTGGGTTGATAAGTGGCAAGTAACTTTCACGCCAGACAAGTGCCAGGTAATGACCATCTCCAACAAAAGAGAGTCTCACCATCTCCCCTTGACATTCAACGGCATTACCATTGCCGAATCCTCCACCATTAACATCCTGGGGATCACCATTGACCAGAAACTTAACTAGACCAGCCACATAAATACTGTGGCTACAAGAGCAGGTCAGAGGCTGGGTATTCTGCAGCGAGTGACTCACCACCTGACTCCCCAAAGCCTTTCCACCATCCACAAGGCACAAGTCAGGAGTGCGATGGAATACTCTCCACTTGCCTGGATGAGTGCAGCTCCAACAACACTCAAGAAGCTCGACACCATCCAGGACAAGGCAGCCTACTTGATTGGCAACCCATCCACCACCCTAAACATTCACTCCCTTCACCACCGGCGCACAGTAGCTGCAGTGTGCACCATCCACAGGATGCACTGCAGCAACTCGCCAAGGCTTCTTCGACAGCACCTCCAAAACCTGCCACCTCTACCACCTAGAAGGACAAGGGCAGCAGGCACATGGGCAAAACACCACCTGCACATTCCCCTCCAAGTCACACACCATCCCGACTTGGAAATATTTCACCATTCCTTCATCGTCACTGGGTCAAAATCCTGGAACTCCCTTCCTAACAGCACTGTGGGAGAACCTTCACCACACGGACTGCAGCGGTTCAAGAAGGCGGCTCACCACCACCTTCTCAAGGGCAATTAGGGATGGGCAATAAATACTGGCCTTGCCAGCGATGCCCACATCCCATGAACGAATTTAAAAAAAGATAGATATGGAAAGATAGATAGATATATTGATAAATATAGTTATAGATAGATAGATATAGATAAATAGATATAGGGATAAATAGATAGATATAAATCGATAGATAGAGATAGATAGATGATAGATAGATTTAGATATGGATAGAAAGATAGGTATAGATAGATATAGATAGATTATATAGATGATAGATAGATAACAGATGATAGATGATAGATGACAGATGGATAGATGGATAGATAGATGACAGATTATATATGATAAACAAAAATTGTAATGATTATGGTTTAGCATTAAATATTAAACTGTACACTGTAAGTACTTTTTAAAACATACTCTTCCTGTCCCACCTGCATATAATTTGCATACCATTAACATCTCTAATTCAATTTGCTCCATGTTTAGTATAAGTGCTGTAAAATGATTGGTTGTCAATGCAGGAATTTTTTAAAAACAAACTTTGTTACTGGCCCTCGTAATAGGCCGACCACCAGTGCTCAGATTGAATAAGTGTTGCTACAAGTGATGGACAATCTTTAATAATTTTTTCTTGCCAGTGTTTCACTGTTTACACAGCTTTTTTTCCCTGTGATATTTGTCTCCACTCGGTCATCATTTGGAGCAAGATAACTGGAAGTGCCAGGATATGGATTCCAATTATTTACGCTGCTCAGCTCTCCGCTCAATACCCTGGGAGAGTGAATTGCTCCTGTAATAAAGCTTGTGATGCAGAAAACATTATTCAGCCTGAACATTCTGTCAGAGAAGTTCGTTTGCTGTTGAAATTTGTACCTCTGCTAAAACTGGTCTCCGTCAAATAATTAACATCAGCTGTAAAACCGCACACTCTGCAATCAGAGACTCTTTGTGGTTAGGCCCACAGCTTTAACTGGAAGCTGGAGATCAGATATGCAGCAACTACTCCACCTTGCCTATGAGCTGTGGCTCATTGGTGGCACTCTTACCTCTAAGTCAGAATGTTGTGGGTTCATAGTCCCACTCCAGAGACATAAGCACAAAATCTAGGCTGACACTCCAATGCAGTACTGGGGGAGTGCTGCACTGTTAGAGGTGCCGTCTTTTGGATGAGATGTTAAACCTGCTCTCTCAAGTGGATGTAAAAGATCCCATGGCACTATTCAAAGAAGAGCAGGGACATTCTCCCCAGTGTCCTAGGCAATCTTTATCCTTCAACTAATATCACTGAATCAGATAATCTGGTCACTATCACATTGCTGTTTGTGGGACCTTGCTGTGTGCAAATTGGCTGCCATGTTTCCTACATTACAACAGTGACTACACTTCAAAAGTACTTCATTGGCTTTAAAGCGCTTTGAGACGTCCTGAGGTTATGAAAGGTGCTATATAAATGGGAGTTCTTTCTTTTTATTATGCAGTCTGTATGTAGTGTAGGTTTGATTATTGTACTATTGATTACTATCAAACATCATTGAGTTGGGTTATCATTTATGATGTGGAGTTCGGGAACAGTACATCTGGGATCAGTTTGAGGCTTACTGTCCTCATAAAGTAATAAAAACAAGCATGTGTTTAACAGCAACTAATCTCTCGTCCTATTTACATTTGATTGAGTCCATCACTCTGACATCTAATGAGATAGTCATGATGTGGAGATGCCGGTGATGGACTGGGGTTGACAATTGTAAACAATTTTACAACACCAAGTTATAGTCCAGCAATTTTATTTTAAATTCACAAGCTTTCGGAGGCTTCCTCCTTCCTCAGGTAAATGTATAGCACCACACACGGCCCAAAGCACCGAAGTTCAGGCTGAAACCTCTTCCTGAAGACAGGACAGCGCAATGCCTCCATCTAGTGGTAGTCTGAAGAGTGACCTGTAAAGGCTCGAACAAACTGCAGATGCTGGAAATCTGAAATAACTACTGGAAACACTCGCAGGTCAGGCAGCACCCGAGGAGAGAGAATCAGAGTTAACATTTCAGGTCGAATTTGAAGGGTCATGGAACCTTAAACGTTCTGCTGATTGTTTCCAGCATTTTCTGCCCTAAATTCCGGATCTTTTCCTGTCTTGCCAGCAACGACAGATGCAGACCTGATCTAGGTGACTCAGATATGCAACAACACAGGCTGTGTCCTGAGTATAAGCGGCTTTTAATTCAAGAACACGGCAAGAGGCGATGAGTAGGTTAGGAACATTAATGTATGAAGCTATTCTATTTGCAGGAAAAGAAAGATTTGCATTTCTGTAGCGCCTTTCACAAACTCAGGACGTCCCAAAGAGCTTTCCATCCAATAAAGTACTTTTGAAGTGTAGTCACTGTTGTAATATAGGAAATGCGGCAGCCAATTTGCACACAGCAAGATCCCATAAACAGAAGAGTGATAATGACCAGATATTCTGTTTTAGTGATGTTGGTTGAGGGATAAATATTGGCCAGGACACCGGGGAGAACTCCCCTGCTCTTCTTTGAAAAAGTGCCATGGGATCTTTTACGTCCAGCTGAGAGGGCATATGGGACCTCAGTTATAACATCTCATCTGAAAGACAGCAGCTCCAACAGTGCAGCACTCCCTCAGTGCTCAGCCTAGATTATGTGCTCAAGTCTCTGGATTGGGGATTAAACCCACGACCTTCTGACTCAGAGGCAAGAGTGCTACCCACTGAGCCAAGGACCCAGTGAAGAGGTATATTGTGATAACAGTCACCTTTGCCATGGAGTGGGTCATTTTGGTTAAAATATTCATATTTTGGGAATGATCATCTCTAATGTTGGAGAACTATCCAAATTAGACTGGGACTTTAGTCTAGCCACGTCAGGTTTTGGGCAGTCCTGGAGGGTGGTGTAAGGACCTTACATATGACCTAGGGTGATCTTGGAGTTTGAGAATGAACAGGATCTGATGGGCACATATATTACTGCCACTAAACTCCCGTCCGTCAGCTCAGCAGCGACGATGGGGCCCAATGAGTTCACTCCCCTGATATTGGTTCTGAACCAGCCTGGCCGCTTCAGTCATCCGTACCCCTTTCTGTGACAAGTCACTCTTGACATTGTCTCTCCAGCGCTTCCTTGGTCTTTCTCGGCTACTTGTTCCATGTACCTCTGTGTGCAAGGCCATGAAAGGTTTTCTAGCTGTTTCCATTGTTGAAACGTGCCCAAATCATCGCAATTATCCACTTTGGATCTTCTGTACAAGCCTTGTTTCTTGTCCAAGAATATGGCTTGGACACCTCCTATCATATTTTATTTATTATTCTCCATGCCACAATGCATATTCCCCAGTTGACAGTTCATGGGTGCCCCAGGGAGTGGTGAGATTTTGAGTGGGTACAACTAACAACAAGGCGTTTATATAGCACCGTTAACCCTGATTTTCATTGCCCCACCTTTGGCAGCTATGCCTTCAGCTGCCTAGGCCCAAGCTCTGGAATTCCCTCCCTAAACCTCTCCCCTCCTTAAAACCTACCTCTTTGACCAAGCTTTTGGTCACCTGGCCTAATATCTCCTTATGTGGCTTGGTGTCAAATTTTCGCTGTCAATTTTTGTCTGATATTGCTCCTGTGAAGGTCCTTGGGAGATTTTACTATGTTAAAGGTGCTATTTAAAAGCAAGTTGTTCTTGTAAAACCTCCCAAGGCGCTTCACAGGAGCATAATCAGAGAAAAATTGACACCGAGCCAAAGAAGATATTAGGACAGGTCAAGAAGGTAGGTTTTAAGGAGCATCTTAAAGGAGGAGAGAGGTGCAAAGGCGAAGAGGTATGGAGCGAGAATTCCAGAGTTTTGGGACTAGACGGCTGAAGGCACGGCTGCCAATGGAGGGCCGAAGGAAGTGGGGGGTGCACAAGAGGCCAGAGTAGGAGGAAACAGAGTTTTCAGAGGGTTATATCAATCATATAGCCATGTCCTAACATGCAGCAACCTCCCTTTTGAGAGGGTCATCCCAATGGAAAATGAGCAATGACTCGCTGTTGGGTTCCACTTTCACCTAAAGTCTAGAGACAGTAATCAACGGATATCGATGGGGATATTGGGGATCGGTGACCTCTGTGGCATCCCCTGAAGGAAGGTCTCACACCAGGGAGAGAGTTCCAGATTCCCACTACCCTTTGTGTTAAGGTGCATTCTGACATCACCCCTGAACGGCCTAGCTCTAATTTTAAGGTTATGTCCCCCTGTTCTGGACTCCTCCACCAGAGGAAATAGTTTCTCTCTATCTACCCTATCAAATCCTTTAATCATCTTAAACACCTCAATTAGATCAGGGAATATAAGCCTAGTCTATGCAACCTGTCCTCAATTTAACCCTTTTAGCCCCGGTATCATTCTGGTGAATCTGCACTACACCCCATCCAAGTGCCCAGAACTGAATGCAGTAGTTGTGCCTGCCTGACATGGATGCTGAAGTGCAGAAAGGAGAATAATCAGTTCATCTGTAATATCAGTTGTGGGCAAACTCTTTGAATCCATGATTTACATATGCATGGGAGAATCGAGGAGGGTAGACAGCATTGATTTTTGTTTTTAAACTACACTGCATCTCTGCCCTGTCCTGATATATTATCAGGCAGACCGAGCCGAGTTCTGTAAGTGAACTTAGTTTTAATCCTGCATGTACTGTGACCAGAAGGAGATAAGTCAAGAAAATCTTTGAATTCAATAGCATAATCCATCATAGACAAAAATGCTTCATTTTGTCTCATTGTCACCCCTACCCCTCCTGATAGGACCCTCACATGTTAGTCACTTGGACGAGCCTGCACATTCAACTTGCATACAGTTTACAGCACAGAAACAGGCCATTCGGCCCAACTGGTCTATGCCGGTGTTTATGCTCCACACGAGCCTCCTCCCCTTACTTCACCCACCCTATCAACATATCCTTCTATTCCTTTCTCCCTCATGCACTTATCTAGCTTCCCCTTAAAGGCATCTATGCTATTCGCCTCAACTACTCCATGTGGTAGTGAGTTTCACATTCTCACCATTCTCTGGGTAAAGAAGTTTCTCCTGAATTCCTTATTAGATTTATGACACCTAGGGGGGAAAAAAAAATTGACTAAGGGCCATTTTTGGGCGTAGGTAGCACGATGTGCTATTACCCCGTGCCCAATGGCCCCTGCGCAGGCAGGACGCAAGTTTCGGCCCGCCCGAGGACTCACCTGCAATCAGCGTTCCATTCCGGGCCTTGCACGTGGAATCAAGGCAATTCCCACTTTCCACCACCAGGGGGGAGCTCAATCTCTTAAAGGGAGGATGTTTGTTAGAAATCTCTTAAAGGTAGCTGGTACCTGTTATTTGCTGAAAAGAACAGTCTACTGTCTGCACAGAGTCTGAACGGAGATCAGACATCGCACACGTAAAACACAAATTTGTTTACACACTGATGAGTTATGCTAAAACATTGAATAAAGGATGCGCACTACTAAATCCCACATCCTCCAATCTGCACGCCAGACCTCACCAATCTGCTGATCTGAGTTGGTACCAGGCCTGCGAGAGTGCGTGCACCAAGGTTCTCGGCTGATGCACTAGAAACCTTGGTGCAAGTGGTGGACAGAAGGAGGGACATCCTATATCTGCAGTGGTGGGGTGGGGGGGGGTGGAGGGCAAGAGGCCCTTCAGACATATATCCAAAAGGTAGTGGGAGGCAGCAGAGGACGAAGTCAATGTCAGGCGCACAGCATCATGAACATGGATGCAGTGCAGGAAGAAGTTCAATGCTTTGACATGAGTGGTCAGGGTGAGTGAGGTCAACTGTCAAGTGACGTTTCATACCAACTGCTCCACACACTACACCCCCCCATCACCCACATACCAACAAACTCTTTCCATCAGTATTCTCTTCCAACCAGATGCTTCCTCTCAACCTTACACATTACCACTGTTTCAAGACGCCCACCCACAACTCACAGGCTTCACACACTAGCTATTCAACCATGATAGGCACATCACCCAGACACACGTCCCGCTTTCTTGCAGGAGAAGGTGGCGCATATCAGGAGGCAGCAAGTGGCCGTGGCATTTAGCCCCTCGAGCCTGTTCCACCATTCAATGAGATCATGGTGGACCTGTGGCCTAACGCCTTAGCCCCATATCCCTTAATACCCTTGGTTCACAGAAAGCTATTAATCTCAGATTTAACATTCACAATGTGGAGATGCCGGTGATGGACTGGGGTTGACAATTGTAAACAATTTTACAACACCAAGTTATAGTCCAACAAATTTATTTTAAATTCCACAAGCTTTCGGAGGCTTCCTCCTTCCTCACCGTTCACCTGAGGAAGGAGGAAGCCTCCGAAAGCTTGTGGAATTTAAAATAAATTTGTTGGACTATAACTTGGTGTTGTAAAATTGTTTACAATTAACATTCACAAGTGAGCTAGCATCAACTGCCTTCTGCAGAAGAGCGTTTCAAACGTCTCCCACCCTTTGCGTGTAGAAGCATTTCCTACCTTCACTCCTGATCGTCCTGGCTCTAAATTTTAGGCTATGTCCCTAGTATTGAAGTCTAGGAGACCTCCAAAAACAGTTACAAGTCTCGGCAGCCAGAAGCAATAATCTAGCCACTAACCTGTAAATTCTGCATGGTCCCTTTAAATAGTGCTGGTGGGGGGTCCTCCAGGCACTCTAAGACATGATCAGATGGTCGAGGTTAAGACTGCGCGTGAGCTGAGCATTAAGTCCCAAAATGGTGTCTATCACTTTAAATCAGTGTTGCACACTGATTGAAGCCATTTTCTCCCTACTTTATATGATTCCAACGTTCGTTATCTGCGCCTGCCCTAACTCCTATACCAAGATGGCGTCCGACAAATGTCACGCTGGAAACTTGGATGTCGGAGAGGCCGTGTAGTCTGTGCCAAAACAATGGGCGCTACACGGCCCAATTTAGCGCCCCTAGTTTTGAACATCCTCTCTACATCTACCCTATCAAACCCCTTCATAATTTTAAAGACCACTATCAGATCGCCTCTCAGCCTTCTCTTTTCTGCAAAATAGAGCCCCAGCCTATTCAATCTTTCCTGATAGTTGTACCTTCTCAGTTCTGATAATATCCTTGTAAACCTATTTTGCATTTTTCCAGTGCTTCTATATCCTTTTTGTAATATGGAGACCAGAACTGTACACAATGGAATGACCATCTAAGTCTTCCAGGTCTCAATGTTCCATGGGCTGCAAAGGAAATCTGTCCTAAAGGTGCGACATTAAACCAAGGCCCCATCTGCCCTCTCAGGTGGACGTAAACGATCCCATGGCATTATTTCGAAGAAGAGTTCTCCCCGGTGTCCTGGCGAGTATTTATACCTCAACCAACATCATTAAAAAACAGATTATCTGATCATTATCAGATTGCTGTTTGTGGGACCTTGCTGTGACGTTTCCTACATTACAACAGTGACTACACTTCAAAAATGACTTCATTGGCTGTGAAGCGCTTTGGGACGTCCTGAGGTTGTGAAAAGTGCTGGAGAAATGCAAGTTCTTTCTTTAAAGATGTGTTAATCCTGTGCCTAGTGTTATGGCGCCTTGCTGTTACCATGGTCTTGTGTATTGTGCGACAAAGGCAATGGGTGCTGTGTGACTGGTTTAAGGTGCAGATTTTGACTCATAAGAGGCTTATCATAGAAGTTACAACATGGAAACAGGCCCTTCGGCCCAACATGTCCATGTCGCCCAGTTTATACCACTAAGCTAGTCCCAATTGCCTGCACTTGGCCCATATCCCTCTATACCCATCTTACCCATGTAACTGTCCAAATGCTTTTTAAAAGACAAAATTGTACCCGCCTCTACTACTGCCTCTGGCAGCTCGTTCCAGACACTCACCACCCTTTGAGTGAAAAAATTGCCCCTCTGGACCCTTTTGTATCTCTCCCCTCTCACCTTAAATCTATGTCCCCTCGTTATAGACTCCCCTACCTTTGGGAAAAGATTTTGACTATCGACCTTATCTATGCCCCTCATTATTTTATAGACTTCTATAAGATCACCCCTTAACCTCCTACTCTCCAGGGAAAAAAGTCCCAGTCTATCTAACCTCTCCCTATAAGTCAAACCATCAAGTCCCGGTAGCATCCTAGTAAATCTTTTCTGCACTCTTTCTAGTTTAATAGGCTTGGTTTGCTTATGAAAACTGTGGACTAATTGTAAGCCTGAGACTAAGGGGTTGACTTTTACTGTTGACTGATGGGGCGCGCTGGTCGACCACCCATTCTGGTGGCAAAGAGGCCCCCCCATGATTCTGAGGACCTGGCCTCATTTAAATCGGGCAGCTAAAGGGCCTCAAACAACTGTCCTGGGGTCTCTCACCCGACTGAAGCCTCAAGGCAAGTTAGTGGGGGGTGTGGGTCGCGATCACGGAGGGTGGGGGGGGTCGCGATCACGTGGGGGTAGGGGTCGCGATCACGTGGGGATAGGGGTCGCGATCACGTGGGGGTAGGGGTCGCGATCACGTGGGGGTAGGGGTCGCGATCACGTGGGGGTAGGGGTCGCGATCATGGAGGGTGGGGGTCGCGATCACGGAGGGAGGGGGTCGCGATCACGGAGGGAGGGGGTCACGATTATGGAGGGGGGGGTCGCAATCATGGGGGGTGGGGGTCGCGATCACTGAGGGTGGGGGTCACGATGATGGGGGGTGGGGTTCTTTAAGGTGACAAATGATTGGAATTGCATTTCCACTTTGAGCATTTGTACACAGGCAGTTTTCAGTTACAGGTGAATGGAGGTGATGGTCCCACTCCCCCTCTCGGCCCACCAACCATCTCCCCACCAGAATATACCTGCTCCTTTTCAAATAAGATCTTGTTTATTCATCTTGTCTTTGTAAAACAAAATCCACATGTCCACCCACCTCTATGCCAAGGATTTTCCAGCTCTTTGTAGATCCAGAGCCCATGAGGGAGGGAGTTGGGTCACTCTGGCTTTCCACCTCTCTTCTTGTCAGTGCCCGATTGGCCTTGGAGAGTCAGCATACTTAAGGCCGCAGGGAATAAAATGTATCGTAGATGCCAACGACATTATAATTTAATGGGTGTTCTTTTACCGTTGCTTGTCAAGTATATTATTTAATTGGATTTGTCTTGTTTATTTATCATATTAATGGTGCTCTACTTGCCATATTGATTTTATGTTTCCTTTTGGTGACACTGAGGCCATTTATTTCATCAACCACAACACAACCCTCACCCAACCCCCCCCCCCCTCCCCCACCCCCCCACCAAAAGCTTTGGCCTTGGACATGATTCCATTCAAAAACCTTCAAAAAATAAATATTAATTATATTCAATCATTTCTGACTTCCATTCACATTAGTCTCTATTATTTTGATCAGTTCGCTATTTCTGCCTTTTCGTCAACAATCCCACTCAACCTTGTAAAGCATCTTTCACAACTGCAGGACGTTCCAAGACAATTCACAACCAATTAAGTTATTTTCGAAGTGTAGTCACTGTTGTAATGTAGGAAACGCAGCAGCCAATTTGCGCACAGCAAGATCCCACAAACAGCAATGAGATAATGACCAGATAGTCTGTTTTAGTGATGTTGGTTGAGGGATAAATATTGGCCAGAAGACCAGGGAGAACTCCCTTGCTCTTCTTCGAATAGTGCCATGGGATCTTTTACGTCCGCCTGAGAGGACAGATGGGCCCTCGGTTTGACGTCTCATCTGAAAAACGGCACCTCTGACTGTGCAGCACTCCCTCAGTACTGCACTGGAGTGTCTGCCTAGATTATGCGCCCAAAACTCTGACTCAGAGGAGAGGCACAAGGATGGGCATGTCAGTTGAACAACGGCAGGAGTATGGGGGTGGAGCAGTTGGAGGCAGAAGGTCATGTGATGAAACCTCCAGGAAAACGTCCAACTAGAGTTGGCAACCCAAGCGAGGCAAGCAGGGATGAAGCAAGTGTCACGCTGCCAGGATTTGAATCCCTCGCAAGCCCCTTTCTCATTGGGTGCAGGGAGGATGGACATTAAAATCAGGACATACGTTATTATATTAAATATGACTTCATTATCATAGTAGGTACAGCACATGAGGAGGCCATTCGGCCCATCGTGCCTGTGCCGGCTCTTTGAAAGAGCTATCCAATTAGTCCCACTCCCCTGCGCTTTCTCTTCAAGTATTTATCTAATTTCTTTTGAAAGTTACTATTGAATCTGCTTCCTTTCAGGCAGAGCATTCCAGATCATAACTCACTGTGTAAAAAAATGTTTCCTCATGTTACCTCTGGTTCTTTTGCCGATCACCTTAAATCTGTGTCCTCTGGTTACCGACCCTTCTGCTACTGGAAACAGTTTCTCCTTATTTACTCTGTCAAAACTGTTCATGATTTTGAACACCTCTATCATATCTCCTCTTACCCTTCTCTGTTCTGAGAACAACCCCAGCTTCTCCAGTCTCTCCACGTAACTGAAGTCCCTCATCCCTGGTACCATTCTAGTAAATCTCTTCTGCCCCCTCTCTAAAGCCTTGACATCCTTCCTAAAGTGTGGTGCCCAGAATTGAACACAATACTCCAGCTGAGGCCTAACCAGTGCTTTATAAAGCTTTAGCATAACTTTCTTGCTTTTGTACTCAATGCCCCTATTAATAATGCCCAGAATCCCATATGCTTTTTTAACAGCCTTCTCAACTTGTCCTGCCACCTTCAAAGATTTGTGTACATAAACCTCCAGGTCTCTCTGTCCCTGCACCCGCTTTAAAATTGTTCCATTTAGTTTATGTTGCCTCACCTCATTCTTCCTATCAAAATGCATCACTTAACATTTCTCTGTGTTAAATTTCATCTGCCATGTGTCTGCCCATTTCACCAGTCTGTCTATGTCCTCTGGAAGTCTGTTACTATCATCCATGTTGTTTACTACATTTCTGAGTTTCGTGTCATCTGCAAACTTTGAAATTACACCCTCTATACCCAAGTCCAGGTCATTAACATATATCAAAAAGAGCAGTGGTCCTAATACCGACCCCTGGGGAACACCACTGTATACCCCCCTCCAGTCTGAAAAACAACCGTTCACCACTACTCTCTGCTTTCTGTCCCCTAACCAATATTTATTCATGCTGCCACCGTCCCTTTAATTCCATGGGCTTCAATTTTGCTAACAAGTCTATTATGTGGTACTTTATTAAATGCCTTTTGAAAGTCCATATACACATCAACCACACTACCCTCATCAACCCTCTCCGTTACTTCAGCAAAGAACTCAATCATGTTAGTCAAACACGATTTTCCTTTAACAAATCCGTGCTGACTTTCATTTATTAGATCATACTTTTCCAACTGCCAATTAATTTTGTCCCAGATTATTGTCTCCAAAAGTTTCCCCACCATTGATATTAGGCTGACTGGCCTGTACTTGCCGGGTTTATCCCTCTCCCCTTTTTTGAACATTTGCAATCCTCCAGTCCTCTGGCACCGCCCCCATATCTAAGGAGGATTGGAAGATTGTGGCCAGAGCCTCTGCAATTTCCACCCTTACTTCCCTCAGTAACCAAGGATGCATCCCATCTGGACCGGGTAACTTTTCCACTTTGAGTACTGCCAATCGTTTAAGTACTCTCCTCTTTAACTATTTTTATTCTATCCAATGTAGCTACTACCTCTTCCTTTACTGCTACAATGGCAGCATCCTCTTCTCTAGTGAAGACCAATGTGAAGTATTTATTTAGTACCTCAGCCATGCCCTCTGCCTCCTCAAGAAGATCTCCTTTTTTGTCCTTAATCGGTCCCACCCTTCCTTTGACTGCCCTTTTACTATTTATATGTTTATAAAAGACTTTTGGGTTCCCTTTTATGTTACCCACTAATCTATTCTCATACACTCTCTTTGCCCCTCTTATTCACTTTTTGAGATCTCCTCTGTACTTTCTGTATTCAGCCTGGTTCTCTATTGTATTATGAACCTTACATTCGTCATAAGCTTCCTTTTTCTGTTCCATTTTAATCTCGGTAGGGGTTAAATTGGTTAAACCCCGAAAACGGGCGCTGGGATCAACCCGTGCCAGGTCATTGAGATGCAGGCAGCACATAACATTCATGCTGCCTGCTGTTTTACATGATTGCTGCGTGCAGCCAGCACTACCTGCGCTGTTGAGTAGCTGCTCACCAGCAGGGGGCCCAGATATCGCGAGTGGCTAGTACCACTTAAAGGCAGCCTGCACCTCTTAAAGGGGAGGTGCAGTGCGGCTGCAGGAAGTGGTGGAAGTCAATGGTGAAGTGAATCCGTGCTGCAATATAGTGCAGCATGGTGATGATGGGACCTCTGGAATTTTTAAGGAGCAACAGCTGGGCTACTCAACGTTTGCGGGACTCTGATATTTTCAATCTATAAGATACAGGTCTGAACGGAGGTCAGACATCGCACACGTAAACCTCAAATGCAGTCCTATCCTTATGTTTACAAACTGTTGAGTTCTTTCAAAACATCGAATAAACATTGCTCACAACTACATCCCACATCCTTCAATCTGCAGGTCAAATCCCACCAGTCTGCCAATCTGAGTTTGTACCAGGCCTGTCAGAGAGCGTGCACCAAGGTTCTCTGATGCTGCACTAGAGGCCTTGGTGCAAGAGGTGGACAGAAGGAGGGGCATCCTATATCCGCAGGGGGGAGGGGGTGGGGACAAGAGGCCCTCCAGACATATGCTCCCAAGACAGTGGGAAGGGGTAGGGGATGAAGTCAATGCCAGGCGCATAGCAACACGAACATGGATGCAGTGCAGTATGAAGTTCAATGATTTGACATGAGTGGTCAAGGTGAGTGAGGTTAACTGTTGAGTGGCGTCTCCTACCAACTGCACCACTAGCCGCACCCACTGCTCCACGCACTACGTCACCTCCCCCCCCCCGCCCCGCCATATCACCCACCTACCCCCAACAAACTCTTTCCATCAATACTCAACCCTTCCAATCAAATGCTTCATCTCACCTCAGACATGGTGATGATGGGACCTCTGGAATTTTTAAGGAGCAACAGCTGGGCTACTCAACGTTTGCGGGACTCTGATATTTTCAATCTATAAGATACAGGTCTGAACGGAGGTCAGACATCGCACACGTAAACCTCAAATGCAGTCCTATCCTATTGCAAGCCGCACACCCACAACTCACAGACACTGGCAGCTATTCAACCGTGACAGCCATATCACCCAAACATCTTGCAGGACACTCACCGACACGCTTCCTGCTTTCTTGCAGGAGAAGGTGGCGCATAACAGGAGGCAGCAAGTGGCAGTGGCTCCATGGAACATGAACCTGCTGTCCTCTCTCAGGATGATAGCGTTCCTGTCCCACCCCTGCCACTCTGCCAGTGCCCTTGCTGTTGCCTGTCAGCTACCCGGCCCACTCCCTTCAATAAAGAGTATTGAAACTATATTATAGGAACATGGGAAGATAGGAACAGGGGTAGGCCATTTAGCCCCTCGAGCCTGTTCCACTATTCAGTGAGTTCATTGCTGATCTGTGACCTAACTCCATATACCCGCCTCAGCCCCATATCCCTTAATACATTTGGTTAAAAAATCTATCAATCTCAGATTTAAAATTAACAATTGAGCTGGCATCAACTGCCGTTTGCGGAAGAGAGTTCCAAACTTCTACCACCCTTTGTGTGTAGAAGTGTTTCCTAACTTCACTCCTGCAAGTCCTGGCTCTAATTTTTAGGCTATGTCCCCTAGTCCTAGTATTCAAGTATAAGAGACCTCCAAAAACATGTACAAATGCATCAGCAGCCAGAAGCAATAATCTAGCAACTAACCTGTAACTCCTGCATGATCCCTTTAAATAGCGCTGGTGGGGGGGTCCTCCATGATGTTTAAAACCTGTTCAACTGTGCGAGGTTAAGACAATGCGTTGGCTGGAGCGTTGAGTTCCAAAATCGCATCTGTCCCTTTAAACCTGTGTTGAACACTGATCCACCGTGTAATCTCCCTACTTTACACGGTGCTGGCATTCATTAAGTGCGCGTGCGCAAACGCCTTTACCAATATGGCTTCCTGTGCACGGCGCGCTGGACGGGTGCGCGCGCACCTCAGAGGCCATTTTCGGTGCTTAGGAGTCCGCTACACAACGGGCCCAATTTAGCCCCCTGGTATCTTTACTCATCCAGGGTGCTCTAGTTTTCAATGCCCTTCCTTTCCCACTCATAGGGATGTGTCTACTCTGCACCCGAACCAACTCCTCCTTGAGGGCCTCCCATTGTTCACTTACTGTTTTGCCTATCAATTTTTGATTCCAATCCACCTGGGATCAGTAAATAATTTGAAAGATACACATTCCATTTCAGCCACCAGAGGGCTACCTTTAAATAACACACGCTGCCTGTTTCTACCTGTCTGACTGATTGCAGGTGTCAGGCAGGCTGTGTTCAGGAAAAACAGGTCGACATGTGGCCCAACCAATGATTCTTAAAGGGACTACTGCAAGCCGCCACCAAAAAGGTAAGTGTTTAAAATATACTTAACTGAATGTGGGGCCAGGGGGTGCTTCCAGCTCCATATTCAAAGCACTGATTGCTGTTGGCCACCACTCACCCACCTCCCAATTTCCTCCCTCCCTTCCGATCACTTCCCCCTTATCGCTTCCCTCACTCAACCGATCACACCCCTCCCTTTCCCAATCGTTTCCCTCCCTCTCCTGATTGCTTTCCCCTCTCCTCATCTCCCTCTCTCGATAGCTCCCCTCCCTCTCCCGGTCACTCCCCTCCCTCACTCGATCATCCCCTTCCTCCCGATCATTCTCCCCCCCTCCCCAAAAATTAACACTGAGCCACATAAGGAGCTATTAGGACAGGTGACCAAAAGCTTGGTCAAAGAGGTAGGTTTTAAGTAGCATTTTAAAGGAGGAGAGAGAGCGGTGGATGGGGTTTGGGGAGTGAATTCCAGAGTTTAGGGTCTAAATGGCTGAAGGCACGGCCGCCAATGGTGAGGCGAAGGAAGTGGGTGATGCACACAAAGCCAGAGTTGGAGAAGCGCGGAGATCCCAGAGGGTTGTCGGGCTGGAGGATCTCAATTTGCACCTAAACTTTGAAAGGGCCTTGAGCCTATGTTCACTTTAACAGCAATTAGACTTTAAGGGGACACTGCTCCACCTTAATAATCCATCTGCCACTATAACACTCCTGTCCTTATAAAACACCGTATCATCCAATGTACCACGAGCAATGTCAAGGGGAGGTCAAAATGACACGTTGGTGCACGTGGGCGTCACTCTCCCGACATCATGCTTCATTACAGATGCAAAACGCTTTTAAAATGCCGAGTGCTTTTGACCTGCACTTCTATCCTCCAACAAAGAGCACCCTCCAATCTACGACCCTCTCTGTCCAAGCAATTAATCTCTGAGTGACCAGAGTACACAGAGTCAGCGGGAGGTCATTTAATTTTCAACCCTTGGTGGACAATTGCTTTATGTAGGAGGCCAGAGGAGCTGTTGGGGTCCCTTTGTCAACTGTGGCTCAGTGGGTAGCACTCTCGCCTCTGAGTCATGAAAGTTATAGGTTCAAGTCCTACTCCAGAGACTTGAGCACATAATCTAGACCGACACCCCCATTGCAATACTGAAAGAGTGTTGCACTGTTGGAGGTGCCGTCTTTCAGATGAGACATCAAACCAAGGCCCTGTCTACCCTCTTAGGTGGAAATAAAAGATCCCATGACACTGTTTGAAGAGCAGGGGAGTTCTCCCTGGTGTCCTGGCCAAATATTTATCCCTCAGCCAACATCACTAAAATAGATTATCACATTGCTGTTTGTGGGATCTTGCTGTGCGCACATTGGCTGCCCGTTTCCTACATTACAACAGTGACTACACTTCAAAAGTACTTCATTGGTTGTAAAGTGCTATGGGACATCCTGAGGTTGTGAAAGGCGCCATATAAAAGCAAATCTTCTTTCTCTGGGAATCAATGACTTTACCCCCAGCTGCTCCTCTTCCTAACAGTCCTTAACAAGGAGACCTCTCTAAAACTTATCATCAATTTCTAATGCCTTCCCTTCAGAAGTCCAGGAATCAATCCTGGCCTGAAGCCCCTTGTGGGCCCCACAACCACCACTCAGTCAGCTGGTAACTGCACCGACCCCACACCCGATATAGGGTATCCCCTCCCCACTTACATTGATGCCCATGTTTGGAGCAGGTGGAAGTGTCCCCTCCCCCCCCTACAGACCATGACAGGAATTTCGACACTAGGCCAGGATCGAGTGGATCCTGATATCCAACCCTTCCAATGTATTCCCGCTGAAGTCTTGGCAGGACTGCGGCAAAACGGTTGTGGACGTTTGGCCCTCCAGGCACAACATTAATGAGCGTATGATCTGACTTGCACCTTTACCATAATAAACCCGCTAGTATATGTGATATGTTGGATGGCTCCCAGTCGGCAACATCTCGATTTTAAAATTCTCATCCTTGTTTTCAAATCTCTCCATGATCCTCGCCCCTCCCTATCTCTATAACCTCCTCCGGCCCTACAACCCTCCGAGAACTCTGCGTTCCTCCAGCTCTGGTCTCTTGCGCATCCCCGATTTCCTTCGCTCCACCACTGGCGGCCGTGCCTTCAGCTGCCTAGGCCCTAAGCTCTGGAATTCCCTCCCTAAACCTCTCCACTTCTCTCTCCTCCTTTAAGACCCTCCTTAAAACCTACCTCTTTGACTGAGCTTTTGGTCTCCTGTCCTAATATCTCTTGCTGAGCTTCTCCAGCATTTTCTGTTTTTATTTCAGATTTTCAGCCTCCGCAGAATTTTGCTTTCGATTTAGTGTTTAATTCACGGCCACGTCTCTCCCAGGAGTACCCCACCTTGAAGAAGTTCTGCTCTTCTCTCTGACGGGATTTCCGTTTGCCTCTTTTACCTTGTTCACCTTCATTGCTTTCTGTTCCCTTCTCGTGTTTGATCAGGTTTTTTCCAAAACTCCCATTTTTTCAGTCAGTTGGTAATAGTTCTGCTGCTGCCATTTACAGTTGCTACTGATCAATCTTTTGTTTCTTAACCTGTCCCATTACCACCCTCCTTGCCTTCCACCATCATCCCTTTTGTCATTTAATCTCTCTTGCCCTCTACCCTATCACAGACCTTCCCTTTTGTTCTTCCCTCCCTCCCCTTTCCCTGGCTCTGTACTTGCTTAAAAACTTTAACTCTTTAACATCTTCCAGTTCTGATGAAAGGTCTTTGACCTGAAACATTAACTCTGTTTCTTTCTCCACAGATGCTGCCTCACTTGCTGAGCTTCTCCAGCATTTTCTGGTTTTATTTCTTGCGTCTCTTTATGTGGCTCAGTGTCAAAGTTTTGTTTGACTACGCTCCTGTGAAGAGCCTTGGGATGTTTTACTGCGTTAAAGGCTCTGTATAAATGTAAGTTGTCGTTTTGGTTGAGTCAGTTTCATTCTTTATCAGAGTTTTTGATCAGCCAGCCAGAAAAGACGACAATAAAACTCTGTGGCACCATAAAGAGGTCCACAAGATATAAAACATTTCCTTGAACCTTAGCCTGGTTACCCTGATGACTTGCCTAGCTCATTGGTTTGGATATTTACATTGGAACTGAGCCCAATGAATAAACATGGATTAAACAAGTTCACTCAACAAAAGATGGCTGTAGCTGCACCTTAAGATTCTGCTTCCACGCATGTCTGTTCCCACCTCTGAGTTAGAAGGTTGTGGGTGCAATTCCCACTCCAGAGACTTGAACATAAAATCCAAGCTGATACTCCAGTGCAGTACTGAGGGAGTGCTGCACGGTCAGAGGTGCTGTCTTTCAGATGAGATGTTAAACCGAGGACCCGTCTGCCCTCTCAGGTGGACATAAAAGATCCCATGACACCATTTCAAAGAAAAGCTGGGGAGGCCTCCCTGATGTCCTGACCAATAATTATCCCCCAACCAGCATCACTCAAAAACAGATTATCTGGTCATTTATCTCATTGCTGTTTGTGGGATCTTGCTGTGCACAAACTGGCTGCTGTGTTTCCTTCATTACAACAGTGACTACACTTGAAAGGTACTTAGCCGGCTGTAAAGCGCTTTGGGATGTTGTGACAGGCGCTATATAAATGCAAGTCTTTATTTATAGATGTAAGCAGCCTAATGAACACCTTAGGCAGCGTGTGTCTGAAAAAACGTATTTCAGGCACTCTCGGGTGCTAGGGACGCAGCACCATGAAATCAGTGCTTTCTGACCCCGTTTTGTGCCCGAAAATGGGGTGCACAAAGGGGTCCATGTGGTAGTAAGTCATTCTAACTACTCTCTGGGTAAAGAGGTTTCTCCTGAATTCCCTATTGGATTTATTAGTGATGGTCTTATATTTATGCCCCCTAGTTTTGGTCTCCTCCACAAATGGAAACATTTTCTCTACGTCTACCCTATAGAACCCCTTCATGATTTTAAAGATCACGGGCTCGATGTTACCAGGGCTGCGGGTTCGCGGCGGGGAGGCTATTGGACGCGTGGGTAACGCGCCCGGTGATATTAGTCAGCCACCCGCTCGATCGCAGCCCAATTGGATCCACTTACCTGCTCCTCCGGGTTCCCCACTGCTGATCTGCGCGTCGGGCGGGCTGCGCATGCACAGTAAGGTCTGTAAGCTGGAGGAGCTCTATTTAAAGGGGCAGTCCTCCACTGACTGATGCTCCAACAAATAGGAAAAAATACAGCATGGAGCAGCCCAGGGGGAAGGCTGCTCCCAGTTTAATGATGCCTCACTCCAGGTATCAATAGATGGGGTGAGGAGGAGGGGGGGGGGGGAACAGAGATCTTCCCCCGGGGGGCGGGAGGAAGCAGCCTGCCTCTGCCACCAGGAAGGCCTGGCTCGAGGTGGCAGAGGAGGTCACCTGCACCACCAACATATCGCCCACCTGCATACAGTGCAGGAGGCGCTCCAATGACCTCAGTAGGTCAGCCGAAGTGAGTACACTTACTCATTCCCCTACACTCCATCTGCCACATCACCGCCCCCACCCCACATCTCCTTCTGCACTGCCAACACTACTCTGTCACATCACCCCTCATACCCACTCAAAGCTCATCCTCATCTTACCTGCACCTACTCACCTCGCCAGTACTCATCCCACCACTACCACGCAACCCAATCCTCATACAATCTCATGGATCTATCTCATACTCACCCTCTCGTGCATCTCTCTCACGGCCAGCCTCACCCAACCTGCCACTACCTGTGCTGCAGCCACAGGGCATGCATCACATATGTGCAGTAGGCAGCGTAAGGCAAACATGTCGTGAGCACGAAGGGGATGCACAAGGGTGTTTGAGGGTTTGTCATGGTTGTTACTTATATTGAATTTCTGATCAACTCACATTACATATTATATTGGCACCACTACTGCCACGTCTTTGCGAATCTTGTCTGGTTTGTGCAATAATGCCCTTTCCTGAGGATCACAATGAAGACCCACACCTGATGCCACCCATTGTGTCACTGCAGAGTGGGTGTAGGTGTATTTGCAGGGCTCTTTTGTGCAGACGGCTGAGAGACGTCGGCGATGTCCCCGGTGGCACCCTGGAAGGATGCGGAGGAGAAGTTGTTGAGGGCAATGGTGACTTTGAGAGCGACAGGTAAGAAGATGGTGCTCGGGCCAGCCGGGAGCAGCTCGGCATGAAGGAGGCTGCAGATGTCCACGACTACATGTCGAGTGACTCTGAGCCTCTGTGTGCACTGCTGCTCAGAGAGGTCCAGGAAGCTGAGCCTCGGTCTGTGGACCCTGTGGCGAGGGTAGTGCCCTCTGCGACGCATCTCTCTCTGCGGTAGCCCTCCCTCCTGCTGTGCAGGTGGATGTGTCACAGCACTCTGTTGTGGAGCTCCACGTGTCAGAGGTGGACGGCGTGGATGGCGAGGCTGGTGATGGTGTTCGCCCTCCGAGGAGGTCATGACTGCAGCTATGGCGGCCCCCATCCGCAAGATGTACATCTGAGGGGGTCCGCAAGGTAGGTACATGTGTCTGGACCCCGGGGTAAGTGTGCAAGTTGGTGAATTTGATTGTCAGGAGGAGGGTGGTGGAGGCCAAACTTTGTCCAAAGTGACAGAGTGGCCTCCTGCAATGAGTGAGGGTCTCCCCCCCAACCTGTCAAATGGACCTTTGCAGCTGCCACAGGCTGACAGCTGCAACACGTCCATTTGAACTGGGAGTGTTTCCCCCAGTATGGGAAATAGTCCCAGTTGTCAATAAAATCCCACCCCTCCTGAAATATTCACTTAATCAGGTCAGTTAATGACCTGAACAAGCAAAATAAATACTTTTAAGTGG
Organism: Heptranchias perlo; assembly: GCF_035084215.1. Lineage (NCBI taxonomy): Eukaryota > Metazoa > Chordata > Chondrichthyes > Hexanchiformes > Hexanchidae > Heptranchias > Heptranchias perlo. The sequence goes on from NC_090334.1 coordinate 14,138,161, forward strand.
CATCCCGCTGGCTTTAATTGCCTGCGGGATTCCCCACCTGCGCGCGCACGCCGGCGCGTCAGTGGGGAACCCGGAAGTGGGCGGGTTGGAGCCGGGCTCCGGTCCCGCTCCGGGATTCCCCGACTTTCAGAGCCCCTCCGCCAGGAACGCACCCGATAGCGGGTGCTAAAATGATGCCCCACCCCTCAGCCTTCTCTTTTCTAGAGAAAAGAGCCCCAGCCTGTTCAATCTTTCCTGATACTTATAACCTCTCAGTTATGGTATCATCCTTGTGAATCTTTTTTGCACCTTCTCCAATGCCTCTATATCCTTTTTAGAATATGGAGACCTGAACTGTTCACAGTACTCCAAGTGTGGTCTAACCAAGGTTCTATATAAGTTTAACATAACTTCTCTGCTTTTCAATACTATTCCTCTGGAAATGAACCTCAGTGCTTGGTTTTCATTTTTTATGGTCTTGTTAACCCTTGTTTGTCAATGAATCAAGTCAACAAGCCCATGGTAAAGGAGGACAAGGAAGATGACCAGGAGCTAACCATGGCAGAGCAGTCACTGCAGGCAGCAGCATAGATTCACCAGCCTCTGATTGAGGTGTTCTTGCCCTGAGGCTGGACTTGACTGTTAAATAAGCTGTTATTTTCTCTTCAATTTGCAGGATTTTCTCGAAGGGCTGGAAGTACCAGACCGTGACTCAGTTGCTAGCCCTCTCGCCTCTAAGGCAGAAGGTTGCGGCTTCAAGTCCCACTCCAGAGACTTGAGCACAAAATCCAGGCTGACGCCTCAGTGCAGTACTGAGCAAGTGCTGCACTGTCGGAGGTGCCGTCTTTTGGTTGAGACATTAAACCGAGGCCTCGTCTACCCTCTCAGGTGGATGTAAAAGACCCCGTGGCACTACTTCGAAGGAAAGCAGGGGAGTTCTCCTCAGTGTCCTGGCCAATATTTATCCCTCAACCAACATCACTAAAAAAAAGATTATCTGGCCATTATCACATTGCTGTTTGTGGGAGCTTGCTGTGCACAAATTGGCTACTAAGTTTCCTACATTAAAATGGTGACCACTTCAAAAAAAGTACTTCATTGGCTGTAAAGCGCTTTGGGAGGGCCTGTGGGTATGAAAGGTGCTATATAAATGCAAGTTCTTTCTTTTTTCAGGAGAGGAGAGGAAGAAAATGGGTGAGGCAGGGTTTCTCTTTAAAAATGAACAATTTTAAAAGCAGCAATACGTCTACAACATTTTATGACTGTATCAGTCCAATACACCTGTCATTTCCACAGCACAAGTCCCAGTTAGCACCAAGTTTAGCACGCAATAAATAACTTGAAGAAAGTTCGGAAGCAAAACGCATTGAAATTCTCCATAAACAATGGACAGCTACATGATACAGTGCACACTGGGTAAAGCTAGGCCATTCACTCCCCTTTGGTACTGAGCGACTCTTGCAGCTCTCAGAGGCAACTAACGGCAAAGATGCAGCGTAGGTATAACACAGGCCACACCATCACCTTTGCTGTCACCAATTTCCATCCCTGACCCATGCCAGGCTATGGTTTCTTGGTTCCAGTGCCTTGCTAGGGTTGCCAACTTTGGTTGGATGACCAACTGCCAACTGCCCCGCCCAGTCAAACAGCCTTTTTCCCCAGCTCGAATATTTTTATAACCAATAAATGAAAATGTTCAAAAAACATTAAATAAAACGCACTATTTTTTTTAATGCCACTTTGATGTTTCTCCTGGGTTTGCTCACAGGATTGTCCAGGAGATTAACCTTCAATTCCTGGAGGCTTCACGACAATCCTGGAGGGCTGCCAACAGTACACCATGTCCACATAGCCGTTCTTCATGTGTGAGCCTGGACAGCAAGGCCCCAGACATTCCTACGGGGAACCAGCAAAGGGGGTGGAGTCCTGTGGCACCAAGTCTCCGGCCCCTTTACAATATGCCATGGGTTTCTGCTGGGTGGGGAGGAGGGCCAGAGGGTAGTCATTTAATGAGGTGGCAGGGGAGCATTCTCTGCAACCTCTCCTCCACCATCTCGTTCTCCTGAAGGTTTGCTGGGGAGGTACCCAGACATAGGGGGTGAAATTAGTCTTCACCAGGCAGGCGAAATAGGCTCACAGCAAATCGGCAGCTCGCTTCACACCCAGGAGAAAAAAACGGGCACAGTGTAAAACAGGCTGCCAATTCACAAAGACCAATTTCACCTCCGGAGGACGCTAAGGAGCTGTTTGTGGCCCTTGTGCCTGATTCCCCACCCCCTCAGATCGGACGGTCTGAGAGGGGCAAGCACTAAGGCGAGGAAGGCCCAAAAAAGTAAGCAGACTTTCTTTTCCCTACAAAGACCATTCGGACCCTCGGGGCTGGAGGCTTTCTGACCGCTGGGTTTGGACAGCAGCCAGTAGGCCCCACAGACAGCGGCCATTACCACGGCAACAGGCTTCTCAGGCCTACAGCAGCTGGCTTTCCGCCCAACCCCCGGTTCTGGGTGTAGGCTTCCGCCAGGGAGCCAGCCTGTGCCAAGGGTCATCTCGGGGTCGTACAAATGACCTGAACCTGCAAATCCGGGGGAACATAGGAACAGGAGTAGGCCATTCAGCCCCTCATGCCTGCTCCACCATTCAATGTGATCATGGCTGATCTGTATCCTAACTCCATTTGCCCGCCTTGGCTCCATATCCCTTAATTCTGCGCACCACACTTTAGGAAGGATTTCAAGGTCTCAGAGAGGCTACAGAAGATATTTACTAGAATGGTACCCGGGATGAGGGACTTCAGTTATAAGAACAAAGAACATAAGAAATAGGAGCAGGAGTAGGCCAATCGGCCCTTCGAGCCTGCTCCGCCATTTAATAAGATCATGGCTGATCTGATCCTAACCTCAAATCTAAATTCATGTCCAATTATGTGGAGAGACTGGAGAAGTTGGGGTTGTTCTCCTTAGAACAGAGAAGGTTAAGGGGAGATTTGGTAGAGATGTTCAAAATCATGAACGGTTTTGATAGAGTAAATAAGGAGAAACTATTTCCAGTGGCAGAAGGGTCAGTAACCAGAAGACATATTTGAGGTGATCAGCAAAAGAGCCAGAGGCGACATGAGGTAACATTTTTTTACTCAGCAAGTTGTAATGATTTGGAATGCACTGCCTGAAAGGGTGGTGGAATCAGGTTCAATAGTAACTTTCAAAAGGGAATTAGATAAATACTTGAAGGGAAAAAATTTACAGGGCTATGGGGAGAAAGCAGGGGAATGGGACTAATTGACTAACTTTCAAAGAGCCGGCACGGGCACGATGGACTGAATGGCCTCCTCTTGTGCTGTACCTACCATGATACCCTTGACAAGCAAAAATCTATCGATCTCAGATTTAAAATTATTAATTGAGCTAGCATCTACTGCTCTTTGTGGGAGAGAGTTCCACACGTCTACCACCCTTGAGTGAAGAAATGTTTCCTAACGTCTCTCCTGAATGGCCTGGCTCTGATTTTAAGGTTATGTCCCCTTGTCCTGGACTCCCCCACCAGCGGAAAAGTTTCTCTCCATCTACCCTATCAATTCCTTTCAAAATCCTAAAAACCTCAATCAAGTCCCCCCTTAACCTTCCATATTTCAGGGAATACAAGCCTAGTTTATGTAATTGCTCCACATAATCTAACCCGTGGAGCCTTGGTAATGTTCTGGTGAATCTGCACTGCACTCCTTCCAAGGCCAATATATCCTTTCTAAGGTGCAGTGTCCAGAACTGTATACAGGACTCCTGATGTGGTCTAAACAGGGCTTTGTATAGCTGTAGCAAAACTTCCTCCCCTTTATATTCTATCCATCTAGATATAATGGCTAACATCCTATTAGTCTTTTTGATTATTTTTTGCATCTGACTACTACATTTTAGTGATCTGTGTACATGGACCCCTGAATCTCTTTGGACCTCCACTGTTCCTAGCATTTTACCATTTAAAAATACTCGGGTCCATCGTTTTTTTGGTCCAAAATGGATGACCTCACACTTACCTGTGTTGAAATCCATCTGCCACAGTTTTGCCCACTCACTTAATCTATCAATGTCTCTGTAATTTTATGCTCCCATCTACACTACTTACTATGCCACCTATCTTTGTGTCATCGGAAAACTTGGATATATGGCTCTCTATTGTGTTATCTAAGTCATTAGTAAATACAGTGAATAGTTATGGGGAGGGGGATGAGATTGAGACCATGACTGGTGCCCAGGCACAGGGGAGAGCAGGCTTTTTCACCCCAGGAGGTAGCCCCAATCCTGTACTCACCCCAAGCCAACTGCACACCTTCCATTAGAAATCACAGGACAGTGATTAAGAGCAGAAGCCCTGATTGGTTTTGCCCTTCCCTAGCTGGATAACATTGAAGCTTATCACAGTGCCCCTACCAGCTCAACTCACAGGAGGAAAAGGCAGATCTGGGCCATAGTGCCCCTACCAGCTCAACTCACAGGAGGAAAAGGCAGATCTGGGCCATAGTGCCCCTACTAACTCAACTCACAGGAGGAAAAGGCAGACGTGGGCCATAGTGCCCCTACTAACTCAACTCACAGGAGGAAAAGGCAGATCTGGGCCATAGTGCCCCTACCAGCTCAACTCACAGGAGGAAAAGGCAGATCTGGGCCACAGTGCCCCTACCAGCTCAACTCACAGGAGGAAAAGGCAGATCTGGGCCACAGTGCCCCTACCAGCTCAACTCACAGGTGGAAAAGGCAGACCTGGCCACAGTGCCCCTACTAACTCAACTCACAGGTGGAAAAGGCAGACCTGGCCACAGTGCCCCTACCAAATCAACTCACAGGTGGAAAAGGCAGATCTGGGCCACAGTGCCCCTACCAAATCAACTCACAGGTGGAAAAGGCAGATCTGGGCCACAGTGCCCCTACTAACTCAACTCACAGGAGGAAAAGGCAGACCTGGGCCATAGTGCCCCTACCAATTGAATTCACGGGCGGAAAAGGCGGACCTGGGCTTATTTTCATTGGCTCAATAAGGGTGACACTGAGTTTCCCCCAGTGTCACCTAACAAGGATCACCACAAGTGCCCCTTTAAGGGCACCACTAATGTAATAAATAAATGAGAGGTCCAGTTAATCTAAAATTATCAACAAAAACTATAGGTAACCTTACGAATTAAATTACAATATTATTATTAGTGTCGAGAAGACATTATACCCTGTGGTGCCCACCGGTCTCCGAAGCGTCAGACCTGGGACCTCTGGTCTACTTGGCCGAGTTTCACGTTGGGCAGGGTTTTAGGTGTCAGCCATGGCTCCGTTGGTAGCACTCTCCCTCTTGAGTCAGAAGGTCATGGGCTCAAGTCCCACTCCAGCGACTTAAGGACATAATCTAGGCTGACACTCCCGTGCAGTACTGAGGGAGTGCTGCACTGTCGGAGGCGTTGTCTTTCGGATGAGACGTTAAACCGAGGCCCCGTCTACCCTCTCAGGTAGACATAAAAGAAGAAGAATGGGGGAGTTCTCCCCAGTGTCCTGGCCAATATTTATCCCTCAACCAACATTACTAAAACGGATTATCTGATCATTATCTCATTGCTGTTTATGGAGCGTGCTTTGGTTAGGGGTTGGTGCGGTTTGGTTTGGATTTCGACAGAGTTATGTTAGGATCGGGGTAGGTGCTTAGGTGAAAGTGGGTTGAGTTGCTTAGGGCTTAGATAGGATGGGATTGGGGCAGATTATGGAATGGGTTAGGGTTTAAAAGGGGAAAATGTTGCATTGGGGCTTAGGATCTAGATGGGTATAGGATGGGATAGTATTATAATTCAAACAGAATTTTATTTAGGTTGGAGTTTGGAATATGTAACGCTTAAATGGGATGGGATCAGGATTGGAGTAGGTTAGGGTTTGATAGGGAAAAGGTCAGAGTTGAGTTTGTGTGGATATGGGGTGGCAGATGTTGATGAAACCTGGCTGTGTTATGAAATGATGCTCATCATAAACAGAAACTGTGAAAATTTAAACACGCTTTAGCAATTTCTGAAATATTTTCAAGTTAATGGACATATTCTGTCACATAACCACAATCATGCAATTTAAGATAATTGGCAAAAGAACCAGAGGGGAGATGAGAATTTTTTTACGCAGCGAGTTATTATGATCTGGAATCACTGCCTGAGAAAGGATGGTGGAAGCAGATTCAATAGTAACCTTCAAAAGGAAATTGGATAAATACTTGAAAAGGAAAAATTGCAGGGCTATGGGGAAAGAGCAGGGGGGAGTGGGACTAATAGGATAGCTCGTTCACACCGGAGGAAGATTACCTCGGCAAGCTAGGTGTAACAAAACTGTAAATCCATTCCCTTTATGATTTTGCTACACATTGTGCACAGAGAAATTATTCCCACTGTCGGGCTCAGTAACCCCTCTCAGCCAGTACCCTGTGTTAATCTATCTCCATTGATGTTAATCGAGTTCCCTCCCACTGTCACATTCCAGTAATTATTCCTAGGCAGTTATTTTATCTCTGCAAAATTAATTTCTCACATAAATATCATATACATTTTACATACATAAAAATTCAGAAAGTAAAAGATTGTTGCCAGGGTTGTGATAGGGTCAATACGTCACCCTCACCCCTTCTCTCCAAGATCAGCGGACAAAAAAAGATCAGCTAGCATGCCTATTCTTGACAGTCACCCAGCGACTCCTGGGAAACAACAACAACTTGCACTTATATAGCACCTTTAACATAGTAAAACATCCCAAGGTGCTTCACAGGAACATAATCAGGGAAAAACTGACACCGAGCTAAAGAAGGAGACATTAGGACAGGTCAAAGAGATGAGTTTTAAAGAGCGTCTTAAAGGAGGAGTGTGAGGTAGAGAGGCGAAGAGGTTTAGAGAGGGAATTCCAGAGTTTAGGGCCTAGGCAGCTGAAGGCACGGCCGCCAATGGTGGGGCGAAGGAAGTGTGGGATGGACAAGAGGCCAGAATTGAAGGAACACAGAGGGACGTAGGACTGGAGGAGGTTACAGAGATAGGGAGGGGGGCGAGACCATGGAGGAATTTGAACATGAGAATGCGAATTTTAAAATTGAGGCATTGTACCGGGAGCCAGTGTAGGTCAGCGAGCACAAAGCTGTGCGTGTGAGGGCTGGAGGAGGACAGTGACCCATTTGTGATGCTCACCATGACCAAACGGCACCCCAACACTCACTCTAGACTCACACTTGCCAATTGGGTGAGGTAGTCACAAGCACCTGCGGACATACCCAAGCACGGAGTCCGCACCTTCAGGAGAGGAGGAGAGGGGAGAAAACCGGCTGAACAAGAAAGGAAAATGTACTTGGAAGTTTTGGATCATCAAGGCTTTACAAGGAATTGGTAGCAACGACAACTATAGAAATGCATAGAGTCATGAAGTGCTCGAGTAAACAATTGTTCCTACTATACAGGTTAGGGAGGACCAGGGGTTGCAATTTTAAGTTGTATAAGGCCAGATCTACGTTAGCTTTCAGGAGGTGGTTCTTCTCCCAGAGAATAGTGGACCTCTAGAACAGGCTGCCGGCTCGTGCAGTGATTGCTGATTCGCTGAATTCCTTCAAGCGAGAGCTGGACCTGTTTCTGGCTGGGGCGGAGACCATCTCATACAAGAGGTAGGTAATGCATGTTATCATCAGGGCCAAATGATCTGCTGGACTTCTGGACTGGAGAGGAATTTCACAGATATTTTCCCCCCAAATTGGCCTGGGTTTTTAGCAGGTTTTTCGTCTCTCCCTGGAGATCACATGGTTTCAGGTGGGGTGGGGAGTGTATATATTGTGAGACGCAATGTATCACAACTGTGTGACCGGATGGACCAGGGGGGGTCTTTTCCTGTCCGTCATTGTTCATATGCCCTGTTAATTGTATCCATGTGATTTATATCAATTAGTGCTAATTGTATTCAGGTGATGCGTATAACTCTTGTATCCATTTATAAGAGAGCTGATCTAGGGTGTGGTGTGATAATGTGGATCTCTGTGAATAGAGGCTTGGAAGCAACTGAAGACCAGGCTCTAATATTCTATCCTTCACCACCTGGCTATCCAGTTTATAACATACCCCTAGCATTAGAGTATTTTCAACATGTCAATCGATGGGGAAGTGAAATGACAAATTTGAGCATTTGAAAAGAAATGGATAATTTTTGAGTGAGCAGAAATGTATAAGGAGCGTGGAGAACCTAAAAAACGTGACTCATATAATTACTATTATTGCTATGTTGGGACTCCCACTTTGAAAAGCATTCCTTGGCCATTCATGTGCCTGCAATGTAAATAAACGATCAAGATGAACTTTACTCATGTCCAACGGATGGTACTATGGACGCGCACAGAGGTAATATAACAAAAATTCAGGTTTTCTGTCCTCCCTTTGATTTGTTTTCTTATGTAAACATCAGGCCGCAACTGGAGATGTTTGGATGGGGAGTGGAGGGGAGGGGAGTGGAGGGGAGGAGGCCCAAGGCTTCAGTTGTTTCTTTTTATTCGTTCTCAGGGTGTGGGCGCTGCTGGCAAGACCTGCAATTATTGCCCATCCCTAATTGCCCTAAGAAGATGGTGATACAACACAATGCCTTGCTAGGCCACTTCAGAGGGCAATTAAGAGTCAACCACGTTGGTGTGAGACTGGAGTCTTATATAGGCAGGTTTCCAGTTGTGTTTTTAATGAAAATCCAACAGGTTAGTGGCCACTTTTTGGCTGATACCAAATTTATTCCCAGATTTTTAAAATTGAATTCAAATTCTCAAACTGGCACGGTGGGGTTTGGACTCACGTTCTCTGGATTACTAGTCCAGCAACATAATCACTACACTACCGTACCTCTTGATTGCCCATGAGAAGAGAAATTTAGTCAACCCACCAACCATCTCTTCAAGTTTACTGACCAGCACCTGACCCCACATCTATGCATTCTGGGCGATGATATGTACGATAACCATGACATCACCGAATTGTATCCCTTCCCCCCTGTCCCTGACCTCCAACTATCTAAGATCATACACTGAAGTCACCACTCCAACGAGATACCAGAAAGCAGGTGCTTTATGTGGAACTCAATCCCCGTATGAATCACCATCTTCAAAAAATAAGGGAAGAAATAAGGGAGGGAAGAACTGGGAGAGTGGGGGAAAATCCATTCAACACACTGGGCAAAGGACCTTTCTGTGAAGTGGACAGATCTGTACCGCTAACTGGATGAAAGCCACCTTAACTCATTTCAAAAAGGGACTCTTAACCTGAGGAAAACCAAAATCCCATCTATCGGGATCTGATTCAGACACATTCCTGAGTTGAGACGTTGGATTCCCGTTCACCATATTTCCCCCTTCTCCCCATTACCCGAGTTTATTTCTCTGTCCACTTGTGATCTGAATTAACCGTGGGACTGATCTTATCTTGTTACAATCTACATTTGCTTAGCACATCCTTTCACCGTAAACCCAAAACATCAAACTTTTTGCGCTCATTTTGTTCGATCAAAATTGACGTAAACAGACCTGCTAAAGGATCTCCCGTAAGGATCTCAGCAGTATGAGTGAACCAGGTTAGACCAGAGATAAGACATTCCACTATTTAAACAATAACTTTCAAACTAAAAAAGATTTACAGCAACTGTATACCGTATAGGTTGGTCCTGTTTGAAGGTATATTGTCCGTACTGTAGTTGTACAATGACAGATATCCCTTCCATAGCCAAGGTTGAGTGCCCGTAACAGTAGCACAAGATCTTACAGACATTCGGCAAAGTTACCAACTAAATAAGTAGAATACGTTAAGGCCTGATAAAGGCAACTGTAAATGAAAGCAACCATTTACCCAACTGCTCAAACTCCGTTGTGTTCTGTACACCTTTAAACATCAAGAGTTATACACATGGTACACTACACAGCATACGCAATCGCCTGGAATATAAACAGTGTTTTTTTTTAAAAAAGGCATTATTTGGGTTAGTTCCCAAGATTAACACAGGAAGTCTACAAAGGGATCTTGCCCAGCCTACTTTTTGTCCAGGTGGGCATGTAATTCTGCTTCAAGGGCCATCTTATCAAAAGTCCTTGTGTTTATTTCCACGCGCACCTTATCTCGGATTTGGAAGGAGGCTCTGGCCAGGGAGCGCGAGTTCTCCAGAGCAACCTGTCTCTCTCTGAAGATCCGTTCACTTTTCTCCAACTTCTTTGCTATCGAGTGCTGTATCTCCCTCCGCTTGTACTCCTCGTCTTCCTCCAACTTGATTTTGTTGAGTCTGTGCACCCTTTCTTTCTCTATTCGGCTTTGGATGGCCTTGCGAGATTTTTGATCAATCTTCTCCTGGGCAACCTGCGCTGCGTGCTGAAGTTTCCTCTCCGCAGCTCGGGCTAGGGCTTCCAAATGCTCCTTGTGCTCCTTCTCGTGCTGTTCTGCTGCTATCCTCGCCCTTTGAATCTGTAATTCTTCCCTTGTAGCCCTCTCCTTCAATTCCCGACTCTTCTTCTCCATCAACTGCTCGTAGTTTTCCTGAGACTTGGCTAGCTTTTGCTCCAGAGACTTTCTCAGCATTTTCTTCTCCATTTCCATTTCCTTGGCAATCTCCTTCAAGGCGGCTTCATGCTTCAACCTCTCGACCATATTAGCAACTTTTTTCTCCCTCACTTGCGTCTCTTCCCTCACCACCTTCTTCTGTTCGGCCAGGGTTAGCTTCTGGTGCAACAACTGGTCTTTAAACTCAAGGTCCATCTTCACCCCTGCCTCCTTGGCCCGGAGATGTTCCTCTTGTTGCATCTTCTTCTCCTGAGCTTCAAGTTTAGCATTTTCAAGTTTGCCTTTCCTTTGCCGCAACTGGCTGTCGGCCACCAGTCTCCACTTCTCCTCCTGGATCATGGACTGCTGCTGTTTGAGAATGGCCGCCTCCTTCTGCTCTTGGCTCAGTTTCGTGCGTCTGGCCTCCAGCCTGGACTCCCACATCTTCTGACACTGCAGCAGGGCCCTTTGCCTCTCTCTCTCCTCCTTCTCCCTCCTTGTGGCTTCCCTCCTTCTGTGCACCTCCCACTCCACCTGAGCTCGGTAGCTCTGGTGGCTCATCATCGTCTCCTCCTGGTGCTTGGCCAGCATGAGGGCAGCGATCTTCCTATCCCTCTCAGGCACTTCACCGTACCCTCTCTTCTTCACCTCCTTGACGATCTTGGCCACTTTCTTGGTGGTCTGCGGAGAGTGGCAGAGGTCTCCCAGGCTGAGGCTTTTGCCCATGGTGGAATGTATCGCAGTCACAGTCCTACCTCTGGGACTTACCTTTAACCATTTATATCTGTCTTTCCAAGTGTCACTGCTGAAGGAGGAAGATGCCCCAGAATCAGAGGATGTCACATTGGAGTTGCTGTCCTTCTTCTTCTGCAAAGAATCCATTGAATGGCTCTTAGACCTGTTCAAATCCAAGGCCTGTGTCTTTTCAGTCCTGTGAGCTGGGGATGGAGGTAAGCTATTCCTGACCGGGGCACAAATCCTCCTTTTTTCCTCCCTGATAATCCTTTCCCTTTCCTCCCTGCAATCCCTCAGCTTCCTCCGCCTCTCCTTCTCGTACACCTCGTAGAGTCCCGTCGCCACTCTCATTGACCTGGCCGGAGCTTCCTTGGCCAACTGGTTGATGGACTTGTGAAGGAGCTCGACCGGTTTGACCCCACACCTCGCACAAGCCTCCAGCGACCTGGGGCTGGTCAGGACGTAGCGGCTCCCCTCTGCCTCGGCGGTGTTGAAGTTGTCCAGGTCCAAGCGGAGCATGGGAGACTCCTGCCTCATCACCGCAGCCGCTTCCAGCCCGCTCTTGCTCGCCGGCTCCCCGCCTCCGACCGCTCCGTTAGCCGGTGGATCTCCGGTCCCGTTCCCTGCAGGGTCCACCATCCTTGGGTTTTAAAGCTGTGGGTGGAACGAGATGAAGACTCCGTTTAATTGGGGAGAGATGGCAACCCGGTGCTAATTCAAGGTTGCATGTAAACGCGTCTTCAGTGAGATAATTTATTCATGATATTATATAACTTTACCATCATGCATAATGCAAATAGGAGAATGCAACCCTTTATGCTCAATATACATAGCTGGAATGCATTTAAGCGATTGCAAATTCAATCATTAATTTTTATATCAGGAACTGCTTATATTGGCGAGACACCTACTGCATTTATCAGCCTTGCACCACCCTGGCGGCAGATTAAATGGTGCAGGATTCCCCAGATCGGTGCAATGCAACGTCAGAAACCATCCGCTGGCGAAATGCAACTGGATAAAAGAAGCCTCGGTGGCGTAGGGTCAACGTAGGGTTTAGGAGCGCTGCAATAAAACGGAACGGCCCGCCTCGGTTGCTCCAGTCGCCAGACAATGCCGCAGCATCTCCAGCGAGGGCTGGTGAGCAAGCGCCCTCTCGCTGCTGTTTTTGTTAAAGGGCAATGGATGCTCACTCACACAGTTACTCTCTCCAGCTGGTCCCAGCCCCTGATCTCATCCCTGCTTCGCTGCTCCGGTTAACTCTTCATCTTCAGGCACCCCCTCCGAATGCTGCGTTAATTTGGGTACCAACGACACTGGAGCCAACACCAGCCTCTGCATCCCTTCCCCTCCTCCTCACTCCTCCATTCCTCACTCCCCTCCTCCTCATTCCTCACTCCCCTCCTCCTCATTCCTCACTCTCCTCCATTCCTCCTCATTCCTCACTCCTCCATTCCTCACTCCTCCATTCCTCACTCCCCTCCTCCTCACTCCTTCATTTCTCACTTCCCTCCTCCTCATTCCTCACTCCCCTCCTCCTCACTCCTCAATTTCTCACTCCCCTTCTCCTCACTCCTCCATTCCTCACTCCCCGCCTCTTCATTCCTCACTCCCCTCCTCCTAATTCCTCACTCCCCTCTTCCTCACTCCTCCATTCCTCACTCCCCTCCTCACTCCTCTCATCCCCCTCTGCTCCATTTCTCACTTCTCATCGACCCCCTTCTCCTCACTCATCCTCACTCCCCTCTTCCTCACTTCCCTCTTCCTCACTTCCCTCTTCCTCACTCCCCTCCTCCTCACTCCTCCTCCATTCCTCACTCCTCTCCTCACCCCTCCTCCTCACTCCACACCTCCTCACTCTTCTCCCCACCCCCTCTTCATTCACACCATTCCTCACTTCCCTTGTCCTCACTCCCCTCATCCTCACTCCCTTCTCCTCACATCCCTCTGCTTCACCCCTCCTTCTCACTCCCCTCCTCACTCCTCACCCCTCCTGCTCACCCCCACCTCCTCACTCCCCACCTCCTTATTCTCATTCCTCTACTCACTCCCCTTCATTCCCGTTCTCCTCACTTCCCTCTTCTTCACTCCCCTCCTTCTTACTCCCCCTTCCTCACTCCCCGTCTCACTCCTCACTCTCCTCCATTCCTCACTCCCTCTTCCTCACTTCCCTCCTCCTTACTCCTCTTCTTCTCACTCCTCACTCTCCACCATTCCTCACTCCCCTCCTCCTTACTCCCCTTCTTCTCACTCCTCACTCTCCACCATTCCTCACCCCTCTTCCTCACCCCCCTCCTCCTCACCCCTCCTCCTCACCCCTCCTCCTCACCCCTCCTCCTCCTCATCCCCACCTCATATCCCCTTCTCCTCAACCCCTTCTCCTCACTCCCTTCTTCCACATTCCCTCCTCCTATACCCAACTCTTCTCACTCCTCTCGTCCTCACTCTTTTCCTCCATCTCTCCCCTCTTCATTCCTCTCCTCTCCACCCCACTTTCCTTCACACCTCTACTTCTCACTCCCCTCCTCCTCACTCCCTCCTCCTCACTCCTATCATCCTTACCCCTCCTCCATCTCACTCCCCTCCATCTCACTCCCCTCCATCTCACCCACTCCTCACCTTCCTTCTTAACCCCTCCTCCTCACCCTTTGTTCCTCAACCTCTTCTCCCTCTCCTCCTCGCCCCACTCCTCTCTCCCCTGCACCTTATCCTCTTCTCACCCCTCCCCTTCTCACCCCTCCCCTTCTCCTCCTCACTCCTCTCCTCCTCATTCCCCTCCTCACTCCTCTCCTCCTCATTCCTTTTCTCCTCACTCCTCTCCACATCACCCCTCCACCTCACCCCCTCCTCCTCAGTCATCTCCTTCTCAGTCCCCTTCTTACTCCGCTCCTTTTCACCACGTCCTCCTTCCTCTTCCTCACTGCCCTCTTCCTCACTGCCCTCTTCCTCAGTCCCCTCCTCATCATCCCCTCATAATCACTCCCTCCTCCTCACTGGCCTTGCATTTATGAAGGGCCTTTAATATTGTAGAAGATTCCAAGATGCTTCACAGGAGCGTAATCAGACAAAAATTTGTCACCGAACCACATATGAGGCCAGGTGACCAGAAGCTTTGTCAAAGAAGTAGGTTTTGCGGAGCTTCTTAAAGGAGGAGAGAGAGGTAGCGAGGCGGAGAGGTTTAGGGAGTGAATTCCAGAGCTTAAGGCCTAGACAGTTGAAGGCACAGCCACCAGTGGTGAGGCAATGGAAGTGGGAGATGCACAAGAGGCCAGAATTGGAGGAACGCAGAGATCTCGGAGGGTTGTAGGGCTGGAGGAGGTTAGGGAGGGGTGAGGCCATGGAGGGATTTGAATACAAGGATGAGAATTTTAAATTTGGGGTGTTGCTGGACTGGGAACCGAGCGAGCTCAGGAGTGATGGGTGAGTGGGACTTGCCCTTGTGTTTATCTTCTTAAAGTGACATTGTTGAATCCTTACACTGATGGGAATGACATGCAAATCTGGACAGTTCCAATTCCCAGAAAACAGGGCATGTTTGACAACCCCCCAACCTCCCCCCCGCCTCCAGCTATAACACCAGTGATCCCATGTTACTGCAATGGAGAGTATGGGCACCCCAGCAGTCTGCTGATAACTCAATCAGTGCCTTAGGCAATGAGTACAATACACAGTGGGTCAGTCATCATCTGAAAGAGAAAGATATCTCTTCAGCTAGAGATCTTTCATGCAGCGGTTCAAGAAGGCGGCTCACCACCACCTTCTCAAGGGCAATTAGGGATGGGCAATAAATGCTGGCCTCGCCAGCGATGCCCACATCCCATGAATGCATTTTTAAAAAACTGATGGTGAGAGTTAGCATCGGGTTAGATATCACAATCAATTCTGACTCTCCTCATCTATCGTGCATTCTCTTTCAAAAGGGAATTGGAATTGTACGTAAAAAGGAAAAATTTGCTGGGTTGTGGGGAGAGAGCAGAGGAGTGGGACTAATTGGATAGCTCATTCAAAGAGCCGGCACGGGCATGATGGGCCGAATGGCCTCCTTCTGTGCTATAAGACTTTATGATAGCCGTTCATTTCTCCAACACGGATTACTGGATGACAGTCAGGTCTGGGAATCCTGACCTGTTCCTTTCCCCCCTGCCCCTCCCCAGTCCAGGAAAAGTGGGGCCGAGAACTTCCTACTCTATGTAGCTGAGTGCCACAATGGGCAGTGGACATGGGAGCTGGATCCTATGCTTATCATTGAAAAAGAACATTGAAAGATTGATGCCAGCTGTCAGCCTTGGCTTAGTGGTGGCTTTCTCACCTGTTGGCATGAAGATTGGCCAGGACGCCAGAAGAACTGCCCTGCACTTTTTTGAAACAGCGCCGTGGGATCTTTTACATCCACCTGAGAGGGCAGATGGGGCCTCGGTTTAATGTCTCATCCGGAAGACAGCACCTCCGACAGTGCATGACGCCCTCAGTACTGCACCGGGAGTATCAGCCTGGGATGTGCTCAAGCCTCTGGAGTGGGACTTGAACCAGAGGCGAGAAAGATCAGGTTTTGCTCAACTGAAAATCATTCAGTTGCCAAGGATAAGTTCTACCGATCAGATTTTACCGATTTAGTGGTTAGTGAGGGCGGTCTATTATTATACAACTCAGCAGGATGAGGGGATTGTACAAGTTGGTGTCATCCAAATCAATATATCTGACAGTATCAGAGTACAAAAAAAACCACAAGAAATATCTAGGCTGCGTTCTCCTTTATTTGACATTGATGTATTTTCAGCTGAAGGTAATTGCTTCCTGTAGACATTTTGTTGTTCTTTGCCCATTTAGTGAGAGGCGCTGTGTTGGGTTGAGATCCAGAATTGGGCAGACAGACCTCAGGTTCTCTATCCCAGTGAAAATATAGCCTTTACACAATTGGCCTGTGGTGTCCACACCTACATGACTCAATCTTTCTATTTATTTCTTGTGTTCGAACAAGAAACAAAGAACTTGCATTTATACAATGCCTTTCATGACCTCAGGACATCCCAAAGCACTTTATTGCCAATTGAAGTGTAATCACTGTTGTAATGTAGGAATCGTGGCAGACAATTTGCACACAGCCAGGTCCCACAAACAGCAATGTGATAATAACTAGATAATTTATTTTAGTGATATTGTTTGAGGGATAAATATTGGCCAAAACACCAGGGAGAACTTCCCTGCTCTTCTTTAATTAGTGCCATGGAATCTTTTATGTCCACTTGAGAGGGCAAAAGGGGCCTTGGTTTAACGTCTCATCAGAAAGACAGCACCTCCAACATTGTAGCACTCCCTCAGTACTGCACTGGAGTGTCAGCCTAGATTACGTGCTTAAGTTTATGGAGTGAGACTCGAACCCACGACCTTCTGACTCAGAGGCTAGAGTGCTACTGACTGAGCCAAGGCTGACACACAAGCCTAGGGGTCCTGAGGCCGTTTTGTGTGCAGCTGCACATATGCAGAGACAGGGAAAGATTCCACCTTGGCCTAGATCGTTGATGTAATTACCAACAAAATTAAAGGCTAATTACTTCCAAAATGGCCACCCGCAGCATGGAGAGGGGAGTGGAAAAGTTACATTTTCAACTTGTTTCCTCGAGATTCTCTGACAATTTTCTTGCCTTCTCTCCTGTTTTGTTCTACAAGTGCCAGTCACTCTCTGAGTGTTTAAAGACTCAACAGAGAGTGTCAGCATGTCAGACCATCATGATGGAGGAAGCATTGCAGCCAAGTTTGACCCCGTCCTCACCTGACGTCCTGGCTTCTCAGGGTAGCAATCAGAAGCGGGCATCCGGGGCATTTTTTAATCTTCTACCCAACCCAGGGCACCGAGGCCAACTTTAACACGGTATTGACCCCTTGTGAAAGCGGGAGAGTTGGCGGGCGAGTTGGCAGGAGAGTTGGCGGGCCTGTCACAGTGCAAGGAGAATCAAAACGTTACAATCACCGTGTAAAAAGAAAGGGGATTTAAGGCTGAGCTGAGCTGATACTCCATGGAACATCCAGCACTACTGGGAGTGGCAGGGGAGCGAGTTGAGCAAAGAGAAGAAAGAACTTGCATTTACATATCGCCTTTCTCAATCTCAGGACATCCCAAACCTCTTTACAGCTCTTTGTTGCCCCAACGATGACAACATTAGGCCAGCTTGTGCCCCTTCGATGTGCAATGAACCTGCATAGATGTATTATCTCTTCTACAGCCATACTATAGCCCAGCGTAGCTGTGCTATTTGCAAGGCTTGAATGCCTGCCCAGTATCTGTGAAGGGTCTTCTAACGCTTCACTCATATTTGCCAGGCCGAAGCTGTCAGGAACAGGAGCCGGAGTCAGAAGAGGTAAGTTCCGAACACTTTTTTCTTTGTTCCTTGTGGGCCAAGAGGGACAGGACTGCTCCTCTGGGCCCCACCAGTTAATTTTGGGCCTCTCCTCCCCCCCCCCCCCCATCCCCCTCCTCCGCCACTCCCCTGACCAGGATTCCCCTCCCCGAGCACTTACCTTGTGCCGGAGACCATTCCCCCGTATTCCCTGCGGCGGTGACCTCCTGGCAGGCAGCTGCTTCCTGCTGACTCCATGGACGTTTTGGTCGGGAAATCAGCAAGCATTAAAATCGGCCAAGCCTCCTCACAGCTCCTGGACAGGCCGGCCACTCACTTTGCCCCGTTTCCACGCAGGAGTTAAAATCGAGCCCATTATATCAGTGAGCGAGTGGTCAATCTATGGAACAGACTCTCCAGGGAGATGGTGGAAGCAGATAGTATTGATTCATTCAAATGCAAATGAGATAGATTTCATTCAGAAAATGACATTTTGGGATACAGTATATGAGTAATTTGAGACATGACAGGGGGTAATTTTAACTCCCAACAGCGGGTGGGTTGGGGGCGCGGGAGCAGTAAAAATAGTAGATTTTTGGAGCGGGATCACATCCTGGCTTCATCTTCCGGGTTTGAGCCAGGTGCATTAGAATGTGTGCCGCAATGGTCAGCAGGAAGCCCCGCCTCCACTTAAAGCCAGCGGGCCGAAACATAAAGGGGCAATGTGCCTCATTGCGATTGTCGAGGCACTTATTTTTTTGTGTATTACAAATGTAAAACAAATTTTACCTTACTCATTTGGATTTCCCATCGCTTCTGAATTACATCAGGTGAAAGTAAGTGGGAAGGGCCGGATCCATGAGGTGAGGGCCTTTATTGCGCTGCTCATGGACCAAGAGAGAGCAGGACTGCTTCATCCAGGCCCAACAAGCTCACCTGGTCCAACAGAACCCCCACGATTGGCCAACCCCCCCCACAATGGGGAACCCCCTCCCCCACAATGGTGGATCCCCCCGATCTTCTCCAAGGCCCACCCGATGTCAGCCACTTCCCCCACCTCCCTCCACCCCTCCGATTTCTTCCACAGCCCACGATCTCTCTGTCCCCCCTCCCCTCCTCCCCGATTCACGGCATTTCCTTCTAGCAATTCCCATGTTCCTATCAATAATGGCCATCTCTACATCTAACAGATGTTGTGCTTGATCTGGGAATGCTTTTGAGGCAATTGATGTAGATTTACTCAGCATCCAATCCGCGCTGTACCTGCTCTGGGAGTGTTTGATTGGACAGTGTAGAGGAAGCTTTATTCTGTATCTAACCCGTGATGTAGCTGCCCTGGGAGTGCTTGATGGGACAGTGTAGAGGAAGCTATACTCTGTATCTAACCCGTGATGAATCTGCCCTGGGAGTGATGTATGAGACAGTGTAGAGGAAGCTTTACTCTGTATCTAACCCGTGATATATCTGACCTGGGAGTGTTTGATGGGACAACGTAGAGGGAGCTTTACTCTGTATCTAACACGTAATATATCTGCCCTGGGAGTGTTGGTTGGGGCAGTGTAGAGGGAGCTTTGCTCTGTATTTAACCCATGCTGTACCTGCCCTGGGAGTGTTTGACGGGGCAGTGTAGAGGGAGCTTTACTCTGTATCTAATCCGTGTTGTACCTGCTCTGGAACTGTTTGATGGGACAGTGTAGAGGAAGCTTTATTCTGTATCTAACCCATGATGTAGCTGCCCTGGGAGTGTTTGACGGGGTAGTGTAGAGGGAGCTTTACTCTGTATCTAACCCATGCTGTACCTGCCCTGGGAGTGTTGGTTGGGGCAGTGTAGAGGGAGCTTTACTCTGTATTTAACCCGTGCTGTACCTGCCCTGGGAGTGTTTGATGGGGTAGTGTGGAGGGAGCTTTACTCTGCCTATCTCAGCCCCGATCCCTGACTTAGGCGAGCACAAATTACACGGAAACATGAGACGTGCATGATGTCAGGATTGAATTTGCCCTTCATTAAATATAATCATCATTTTAACAGCACCCAAAAAGTTCATGTCTGTTGAAAACCAATTCAGGAACAACACAGCCTTAACCCTGAATATAATAGTTTAGAATGTGTATGGAGGGGAATAAACTCTCCAAAAGATTTTGGTTGGCCATATTTGGAAGTGTTTACATTTCAGCAACTTGTGCATTTATGAGGCCAAGAGGCTGTGGGTTTGCTGGTTCTTGATGCGTGAGACTGTAGTGTAAGCTTGCCCCCCTGTGGACAGGATGCCTGTCATCTAGGTGCTTCGAAGATATCTATCGGTGGCAGAAACAGAGGGCAAGCATGGATGGAGATGGTCTCACGCTGAGACGAATTGAGTATTGTGCACTCTCAGGATGAAGGTTATTTGTGTGTCCGTGTTGTGCTGAATGAGGCGTTGGGCAAATCATGATGTCTAAATGTTTCAGTCTGGACTCAATCCCCATACACAAGGCCTCACCTTGTGCCAAAGAAGAAAGAACGAACTTGCATTTCTATGGCTCCTTTCACAACCTCAGATGTCCCAAAGCGCTTTACAGCCAATGAAGAATTTTTGAAATGCGGTCACTGTTGTAATGTAAGAAACACAGCAGACAATTTGGGAAAAGCAAAATTCCACAGACAGCAATGAGATACATCACCAGATAATTTGTTTCTTTAGTGATGTTGATTGAGGGATAAATATTGGGTAAGACACCGGAGAGAACTCCCCGGGTCGTCTTCGAATAGTGTCACGGGCTCTTTTACCTCAGAGGGCAGACAGGGCCTCACTGTAATATAACCAATGATGAGTCTTATCACTGTGAATTCACTTCTTTTTCATTGTTCTCCTTTCCTGTCCTGGCCCTTGTTGAGATTCGGGAATTGTGTTGGATCGGGAAAATTGCAGATTTTGTTAATTCTGTTAAATAACTCTTGTTATTTAAGAAGGGAGGGAGGGTGAAACCAGGAAACTACAGATCCATCAATTATGGGACTGAGTGACGGAGCACGTGGCAAGTATGAGCTGGTCAAAGAGAATCAGTATAGGATTGTGAAAGGCATTCTGGTGAATCTGCGTTGGACACCCTCTAAGGCCAATATATCTTTCCTGAGGTGCGGTGCCCAGAACTGAACACAGTGCTCCAGATGGGGTCTAATTAGAGCTTTATATAACTGTAGTATAACTTCCACCCCTCCATTCCAGAATGGATCAGATAAGAAGAGCAAAGTCTACGGGCACAGTCCTTGTTTGCAGTAGGCCATTGTATAACGTCATGTACATAAAGTATTATCATGAGTCTCAAATTTATTTATATACTTGCACCAAAACCACTTTAAAACCCTATTTTAAAACTTTTTTTAAAATAGAAGAATTCCTCCTGGCTTTATTTTGACCATTTATCGGAACATGCTATTTTCATTTCTGTTTCATCTGGAGGACCGGGAGCTGGCATTAGTCCTTGGGGCTGTATCCTGCGGTGTCTCTGTGTGCACAAGAACACAACAGATGGGTGATACAGTTAGCCATATGGAGGGGAGGCTGCCTGCGGGGCTTCCTCTGAAGAAAGCTGACCCACAGCGGAATGGGTTCACTGGGCTTGCCCCACCCCCTCCCTCCCCCCCTTCGCTCTGCCCTGAAAGATGAGACGTGTCAGGAAGTGTCTGGAGAGGTTCTATTGTAAGAAGCCACAGTGAAAGCTCACTTAGCATTGGGCTCTTAAAAGACAACTGGTCAGATTTCCAAAACTGAAAGTGGGACTAAATCCTGATTGGTTCTTTGCTCCCTCTCTGCCTGTTCTTTTATACCTTTGTGCCTGTCGGTGTGTGTCTGTCTACTTTGCAATCTTTCCTTCTACATATCCTTATCTGTACATGTGTTCCTCACTGTATTATACCTCTCTAGTTGTTCCTCTCTCTCTCTTTCACCTCTCAGTCTTTGTATCTGTGGACCTCTCTTAAGGATATGTCGGAACGTCTTTCTATCTCTTGGTTTGTATCTGTCTCTCCATAAGGTCGAAATCACTGTTAACCATGTAATTGTATGCACACTTAACGTGTTGCGATCAAATTCCTCGCTCCGCCATTTTAACGGCTGACATTTGTGCGACTAACATCTCTAAAAGTAATTCCCAGGCTCACATCCTACCCTTTCCTTTTCCCTTCTCTTTTCCTTTTGTTGGTAAAATGGTAAGACAAGCAGAGTGTGCGAGTGTTTTTTTGATTGTTGTGACATGCATTGTATGTAAGGTGTTTTCTCCTAAAGTTAGTGCATGTGGCTAAAACGGTGTCACTGTAACCAGACCTGTGGCTAGTCAGCGATTACTATTGGACCACACTGATCCAGGAGTTATCTGTCTGTCCTCGGCCACCGCTGCCATCCCCACAAACATATACTGAAGGGGAAAGCCCACACCCTTAAGAACTCACCACCCAGTTACTATCAGCGCAGACCAGATATTGAATCTAGCACCTCCCCATTCCGGATTGCTCCGTATCACACGGTGTAACGGATTTGCCCGCTGACTCATTCGAGGAGCCTCCCAAATGGGAAAAGACGATCAGTTTTTGAAGACAATCTCAAACAATCAGTACTGTGAAGCCATCCCTTTCGACAGCACCTCCCAAACCTGTGACCTCTACCACTTGAAGGACAAGGGCAGCAGGTGCATGGGAACAACACCACCTGCACGTTCCCCTCCAAGTCACACACCATCCCGACTTGGAAATATATCGCCGTTCCTTCATTGTCGCTGGGTCAAAATCCTGGAACTCCCTACCTAACAGCACTGTGAGAGAACCTTCACCACACGGACTGCAGTGGTTCAAGAAGGAGGCTCACCACCACCTTCTCAAGGGCAATTAGGGATGGGCAATAAATGCCGGCCTTGCCAGCAACGCCCACATCCCAAGAATGAATTGATAAATAAGAATCCACCTGAATTTATGTCATCTTCAAGGCGCAGGTTATTATAGGCAGCGAGGGGCAACCAGAGAGCCAGTCACTGAAGGCAGGTCCTCACCAACAGACAAGTGAACTTCCCTCAACACCTAACAATGCAAAGTTTCAGCCTAGCTTTTGGAGATGGCCATCTTTGGAGCTTGGGGGATTGATTTTTATGAGTTTTCACATAAATTGGGGGATGCTGCCAAGGCCAGCAGTAATTGCCTATCCCTAGTTGCCCTGAGAAGATGGTGGTTGGCCTTCTGCTTGAACTGCTGTCGTCCTTGTGGTCGTTGATGGTAGGGATTCCAGAGTATTGACCCAGCAGCGACGAAGGAACAGTGATATATATGTCTAAGTTAGGATGGTGTGTGACTTGGAGTTACCGGGGTTTCCATAATGCTGTTGTTGCCCTTTTCGGCGATAGAGGTTGTGGAGAAAAGGGTCCTTGAGAAATTAATTCTGTGATCTGCATTTTTGTTACTTAAAATAACCTTCCCGTTCCTGATTGCTATCCAGCAACCCTACTGGAAAGTGCGAGTGCGGAGGGATGTCAGGTGAGGAAGGGAATCAGACTCATCTGTGATGCCCCTGTAGTTGAATAACCTACAAATCTTCAACCATCTTCAGCCAGAAGTGCTGAGTGGATGATCCATCTCGGCCTCCTCCTGATATCCCCACCATCACAGAAGCCAGTCTTCAGCTAATTCAATTCACTCCACGTGATATCAAGAAACAGCTGAGTGCACTGGATACAGCAAAGGCTATGGGCTCCAACAACATCCCGGCTGTAGTGCTGAAGACTTGTGCTCCAGAACTAGCTGCACCTCCAGCCGAGCTGTTCCAGTACAGCTACAACACTGGCATCTACCCGACAATGTGGAAAATTGCCCAGGTATGTCCCGTCCACAAAAAGCAGGACAAATCCAATCCAGCCAGTTACTGCCCCATCAGTCTACTCTCAATCATCAGCAAAGTGATGGAAGGTGTCATCGACAGTGCTATCAAGCGGCACTTACTCACCAATAACCTGCTCACCGATGCTCAGTTTGGGTTCCGCCAGGACCACTCCACTCCAGACCTCATTACAGCCTTGGTCCAAACATGGACAAAAGAGCTGATTTCCAGAATTGAGGTGAGAGTGACTGCCCTTGACATCAAGGCAGCATTTGACCGAGTGTGGCACCAAGGAGCCCTAGTAAAATTGAAGTCAATGGGAATCGGGGGGAAAACTGTCCAGTGGCTGGAGTCATACCTAGCACAAAGGAAGATGGTAGTGGTTGTTGGAGGCCAATCATCTCAGCCCCAGGACATTGCTGCAGGAGTTCCTCAGGGCAGTGTCCTAGGCCCAACCATCTTTAGCTCCTTCATCAATGACCTTCCCACCATCATAAGGTCAGAAATGGGGATGTTCGCTGATGATTGCACAGTGTTCAGTTCCATTCGCAACCCCTCAGATAATGAAGCAGTCCGAGCCCGCATGCAGAAAGACCTGGACAACATCCAGGTGTGGGCTGATAAGTGGCAAGTTACATTCGCACCAGACAAGTGCCAGGCAATGACCATCTCCAACAAGAGAGAATCTAACCACCTCCTCTTGACATTCAACGGCATTACCATTGCCGAATCCCCCACCATCAACATCCTGGGGGTCATCATTGACCAGAAACTTAACTGGACCAGCCACATAAATACTGTGGCTAAAAGAGCAGGTCAGAGGCTGGGAATTCTGCAGCGAGTGACTCACCTCCTGACTCCCCAAAGCCTTTCCACCATCTACAAGGCACAAGTCAGGAGTGTGATGGAATACTCTCCACTTGCCTGGATGAGTGCAGCTCCAACAACACTCAATAAGCTTGACACCATCCAGGACAAAGCAGCCCGCTTGATTGGCACCCTATCCACCACCCTAAACATTCACTCCCTTCACCACCAGTGCACCATGGCTTCAGTGTGCACCATCCACAGGATGCACTGCAGCAACTTGCCAAGGCTTCTTCGACAGCACCTCCCAAACCCATGACCTCTACCACCTAGAAGGACAAGGGCAGCAGGCACATGGGAACAAAACCACCTGCACGTTCCCCTCCATGTCACACACCATCCCAACTTGGAAACATATCACCATTCCTTCATCATCACCGGGTCAAAATCCTGGAACTCCCTACCTAACAGCACTGTGGGGGATCCTTCATCACATGGACTGCAGCAGTTCAAGAAGGCGGCTCACCACCACCTTCTCAAGGGCAATTAAGGATGGGCAATAAATGCCGGCCTCACCAGTGACGCCCACATCCCATGAACGAATTTTTAAAAATTACTCTCTGAATGGTCACATGGATGAAGTACTGCAGGATAAAAAATGAATGGAACAGTGCATTACAATAAAACAGATCATAAACCTATTGAAGTAAAGAGTTCTGTTCAATGCATTTTGAAACAGTGCTTGTCTAAACTAGAAGATTGGTACTTCCCCCCAGAATGGCAGGGTCCACATGCTTCCAAAGTAATGTGTAAAAATCTCATAAAGATTCAAAGGCTGTTGTAATGTAGGAAAACGGGGCAGCCAATTTGCGCACAGCAGGGTCTCACATACAGCAATGACCAGATAATCTGTTTTTAGTGATGTTGATTGAGGGATAAATATTGGCCAGGACACCGGAGAAAACTCCCCTGCTCTTTTTCAAAATAGTGCGATGGGTTCTTTTACGTGCACCTGAGAGGGCAGATGGGACGTCTCATCTGAAAGATGGCACCTCCAACAGTGCAGCATTCCCTCAGTACTGCACTGGAGTGTCAGCCTGGATTATGTGCTCAAGTGTCTGGAATGGGACTTGAACCCACGATCTTCTGACTCAGAAGAGAGATTGCTACCATTGAGTCATTAATCAGTGGGAATAATGTAGATTAAACACCCACAACTGGCCTGCTGATTTGGAATGACATAAATATCTCAGCCACTTTTTTTTAGTTTATGCCCCTAAAAAAAGGGGGCGGGGTAGGTATCAATGTGTCCTCTTTACAAATCAATCACAAAATCAAATTCGATTTTAATTTTATTGTCACTATCTCCAGCCCCCGCGGTGCCCACCGGTCGCGGAAAGCCTCAAGTCTGCAAACCCAAAACATGACCGATTTGACCCTGGGTCTCTATTGGTGGAAACTGTGACGACTGCAGTTGCTGAGAGATGTTTGGAGGAGAAGGTGTGCAGTGAAGGTGCGATCGGGTACACGACGGAATCCTGCTACACCACCATTTCCTCAGATACATTTCACTGGCAGACACCGTGTGCTCCTTCTCCAGGGCCACCGGGGCGCTGAGAAGGCCGCGGAAGAGAGGCAGGCAGTCGGAGCGACCACCCCCACGGGCCGCGTCCAACCTGGACCTGGAGCCACTGTGTTTTAAACTGAGATGCATGTCGCTGTTAAATAAATAGGTGGTGAGAATCCCTTTGTGGTAACCTCACTGTGCAAACTGCCTGACCACAGTGAGAAAGCTCTGTGCCAGAGACTGAAATTGTGTTCATCATAAATAAAAGGAGAGTTTTGCCCCTTTAAGTCTGCAAATCCAAAACATGACCGATTTGACCCTGGGTCCCTATTGGTGGAAACTGTGACGACTGCAGTTGCTGAGAGATGTTTGGAGGAGGAAGTGTGCAGTGAAGGTGCGATTGGATACATTAGCGATCGGATACACGGCCCCTGCTCAGTTACACTGGCGGTCGGATACATTTTGGAATCCTGCTACACGACCATTTCCTCAGATACATTTTGCAATCGGATACACGACCCGTTTCGTGGGATACTCCTGTGTGCCTGGCCTGGTCTGGTCTGGTCTGGATACAATGTAAATGTCAGTCTGATCTGCTAATCGGGCGATCGCTTCACTCGGGGGTAAGTTTCAATCCCCGGCTTTTTCTTTGTCACTTTCAGCTTGGCCTGGGCTCTCTGCACGGCCAGGTCAGTTTCAGCTGATCACTTTCCAAGCTCGGCCTGGGCTCTCTGCACGGCCAGGTCAGTTTCAGCTGATCACTTTCCAAGCTCGGCCTGGGCTCTCTGCACGGCCAGGTCAGTTTCAGCTGATCACTTTCCAAGCTCGGCCTGGGCTCTCTGCACGGCCAGGTCAGTTTCAGCTGATCACTTTCCAAGCTCGGCCTGGGCTCTCTGCACGGCCAGGTCAGTTTCAGCTGATCACTTTCCAAGCTCGGCCCGGGCTCTCTGCACGGCCAGGTCAGTTTCAGCTGATCACTTTCCAAGCTCGGCCTGGGCTCTCTGCACGGCCAGGTCAGTTTCAGCTGATCACTTTCCAAGCTCGGCCTGGGCTCTCTGCACGGCCAGGTCAGTTTCAGCTGATCACTTTCCAAGCTCGGCCTGGGCTCTCTGCACGGCCAGGTCAGTTTCAGCTGGGCAGCAGCTGCCGGGTCTGATTGCTGATCTCTCCGAGTCGGTGTTAGAGGAACGCGGATTAAATATTAGCTGAGTGTGTCCGGGCAGATCGACCTGGGGAGCCTGTCAGTGATGTTGCTGCAACCGAACCCTCTGTTTATGATAAATTAAAACTTTATGTTGGATGACATTGCCTCGGTGAGAGAGGGTTGCATTATTTTCTAACCTGGCAATTTTCGACATTTTATTACATAATATATATGCTTTACATATTTTTAAATGGCTATTGGGTCTGTTTTAATTCTCAAGTTGTATTCAAATAGAGAAAATCTTAACCATCAGACCAGATTAAGTAATCTGGAAAAGACCAAACCTTTTGTGCGTGTGTGTTTAAAGGATTTCCTCTTTTCAGCCTAGCTAAGAGGTCCAGTTTACTTTCGATTGCATTCGCTGGCCTTTCCGTCTGTAACCCGGAACCCATCCCTGAAACCAGTTGCCCTTGTGTTATATAATTCATATTTAGCTTGGAGTTTCATCAACATTATTGTATCTGGTCGTTTTCTTTACGTTTAAATTAAGTTTCCTATTTTTGTTCACACATACACGCAGGGACAAAGTCAACAAGTGAAGTAAGAGCACAACCAGGCCTCGCCGTCTGCCTGGTTTCTAAACTCTGCTGATCGGGCCGTGGGGACAGCAAGATATCCCAGTACAAACCCGGGAGCTAGCGTGGGGATGACTGTCAGCCAGCTGGTCCTAGTGTGTGTCTGTCGCCAGTAACGATGGGAAACGTTTAACTTTGGTAAACTGCCCCACTTGTACCATTCATTTTACGACCTAAACTTTTGCCATAGTTTTAAACAAGGCTGTCAGCGCCAGGGAAAGGCTAAGAGTGAGAGAGATAAATAAAATCTAAATACCCCATTACAGCACAACCCTAGAAGTTTCTACTGGCGATAATAGTGTATCAGTTCAAGGTGGGTCTGCTGACTCTCTTATTGTGTGCTGTTGACCCATTTAAAGTAAATGGGCCAATGGTTCTGTTAAAGTAGTGCCACATGAACACATTCAAGATCCGCCCACTAATATAATCTACAGCCATTTTCGGGTTAGGTTGCTAAGATTCAGAGTTGTTAAACTAGGTTAGTTTTTTTAAAGCAAAATGAGTGAGTGAGCCTTGTCAGCAGTTAATCAGATAGGGGAGGGAAGGGTCAGAAAGAAAGAACAGACTGGCATTTATATAACTCCTTTCACGACCTCAGGACATCCCAAAGGGCTTTATAACCAATGAAATACTTATGAAGTGTAGTCACTGTTGTGATGTAGGAAACAGAGCAGCCAATTTGTGCACAGCAAGATCCCGCAAACAGCAATGTGATAAATGATCAGACAATCTGTTTAGGGGTGTTGGTTGAGGGAACAATATTGGCTAGGACACTGGGAGAATTCGCTTGCTGCTCTTCAAAATACTGCCACGGGATCTTTTATATCCATCTGAGAGGGCAGATGGGGCCTCATTTTGACGGCTCATCCAGTGTGTCATCTTAGATTTTTGTGCTCAAGACCCTGAGTGGGACTTGAACCCACATCCTTCTGACTCAGAGGTGAGAGTGCTATCCACTGAGTAATGCCTGGAGCCACTCATTAGGTCAGTGGACATCTCTGGGGAGAGCAGATGAGTAGGCCTTTCAGGCGTAGATCCTTCGCCAGAACTCCTAGAGTTGAAGGCCAGGAGAGGGAGAGGCCAGAGAGGGAGTGGCAACCAACAGGGAACTCAGGGTCGCACTTGCCGACAGAACAGGGCTGATTGATTAAGCTGACGTGGAGGATGTCGCACTGTGAGCAGCGAATACAATAGTCTAGTTTGGAGGAAGTGCCGTCTGGTATGAGGAAGAATGAGTTGGGAAAAATCGGGACTTTTTTTTGAACAGAGGAGCTTACAGGGTGATTTCACAGAGCTATTTAATATTATGAAGGGTGAAGGGATGGGACAGGGTAGATAGAAAAAGACAGTTTTCAGTGGTTGAGGGGTCTAGAACTAGAGGACATAGATACAAGATTAAATGTAAACCTGAGCGAATCCTAATTTGCACCAAGTCCTGTTCACCCATCACCCCTGTGCTTTCTGACCTACGTTGGCTCCCGGTCAGGGAACACCTCGATTTTAAAAGTCTCATCCTTGTGTTCAAATTCCTCCTTGGCCTTGCTCCTCCCTATCTCTGGAACCTCCTCCAGCCATAAACCCCCGCCCCCAGATCTCTGCGCTCCTCCAATTCTGGCCTCTTGTGCATCCCCGATTTTCATCGCTCCACCATTGGCGGCCGTGCCTTCAGCTGCCTAGGCCCTAAGATCTGGAATTCCCTCCCTAAACCTCTCCGTCTCTTCACCTCTCCCTCCTCCTTTAAGACCCTCCTTAAAACCTACCCCTTTGACCAAGCTTTTGGTCACCTGTCCTTATGTGGCTCGGTGTCAAATTTTGTTTGATAACACTCCTGTGAAGTGCCTTGGAATGTTTTACTGTATTAAAGGTGCTATATAAATGCAAGTTGTTGTTGTAAGAGATTTAGGACAGAGGGCAGGAGAAACATTTTTAAAAGAGGGTTGTGGGTTGTGAGGCTGTGGAATGCGTGACCAGAGTTAGTGACTGATGCAGAGACTGTGTCAACATTTAAGAATAAGAGTATGGAAGGCAAGGCACATAGGATTAGGGCTAGAGCTCGTGTGGAAGACAAACAGCAACACAGACTGATGGGCCTGAACGGCCTGTTTTCATGTTGTATTTTCTATTAATTCTATGTTTTGTTCCAATGTCTGTGCATGAATGCTTTCCAGCAGGAGTCACGGATTGGTGTCAGATGCAGGAGCCCTAGTTGACTTTTCCCCTCCTTCAGGGGTACTGAAGCCCATTCCCCCAAGAGACCTCTGGATGATAACAGCAGCTGTAACCCACCTGATCCAACTCAGCACTGAGCAGTGGCCAAACCTTGGGACCTTCCCAATCAGTATGGCTCAGTTCTACACCGAGGCTTATTCACCCGTTGAGCTGGTGATGTGGGTGGTTGCTTCTCGGTTCCTTCTGGCATTCTGTGAAACCCTGAGGTTTTTCCAGTGGAGTCCTCTTGCGTGTCCCCGATTTTCATCATTCCACCATTGGCGGCAATGCCTTCAACTGCCTAGGCCCTAAGTGTTTGAATTCCCTCCCAAAACCTCTCTGTCTCTCCACCTCTCCTCCTTTTACTATGGTAAAGGCGCTGTATAAATGCAAGTTGTTGTTGTTATTGCACATCCCAGAAAAGTCTGCCAGTTTTTCGAAGAGCGGCTTGAGGAAAAGGCAGTGTCACATCACCTGTTTTATCTAATTCTTTTGTCGGAAGGTCGGTGTAATTGCATATGAATGTCTGGGCTGGGAGAATGTTCCCATTTCAACATCAAACACACTCAGTGCAGGTACAGCACGTGTTAGATATAGAGTAAAGCTCCGTTTACACTGTTTCATCAAACACTCGCAGGTCAGGAACAACATGAGTTAGATACATAGGTCCTTCGATATTGCCCCAACAAGCATTCTTGGATCAGGTACAGCACGGGTTAGATGCAGAGTAAAGCTTCCTCTACACTATCCCACCAAACACTCCCAGGGCAGGTACAGTGCGGATTAGACACAGAATAAAACTCCTTCCTGTCCTTGTATCCTTTCTGATTCTGACAAGTTGGCACCGATTAGTGCTGATTTAGTACTGTTGTGTCCAGTGGACCAGCACCACCAGTAGCTGGATTCACATTATTTCAGACATGTTTCATGTACGACCTGACCAGCTACGATGGAGAGGAGGCTTTCAAAGTAACAGTCTGGGCTGGATTGGAACCAAGGTCCCAGATGTGGGAGGATGGTATTTAACCCACTACACCATCTGGTCCTCCTTGACATTTCCGTTCTGGTTTCATGCTGTGAGAATCTTACTGAGGAACCGAGCTCAATAAAAGATTTGTATGTATGGGCCATATTTAGTCCCTTGTATATGAGTTTATCCTAAATTCCATTAGTGGATGTTTGAGTGACAGTGATTGGTATGTTTGGAGAAAGAAGTTGAGTAATTAATTCTATACTTAAAAAAAAAACTCCCCCAGTTGAACTGGGATTGGTTGCATCGTGGGAACTCTCCAAGATTGAGAAAGCAGAACAGGCTGTGTTTCACTTCAAGTGGTTACTCATGGTTTGTGTAGGCTGCACTTATGCCTCCGTCATACTTAATTGTGTCTTAATCACCATCTCTCTCTCTCTCTCCATTCCCAGTTCTTATGTGTTGCATCCTTATTTTTGAATTTGTGATTTCCTTCTTGAATTCTTGTTGGGAAGCAGATGGGTCCCACTGTAGAAGAGGCTGCTTCCTGGGCACAATGTTTGAAGCTTTCCTGCCTGTTGGCTGACATCTCTGACTGATCTAGTGGCTGTATCTGTTAAAGTAAGAAAGGAAGGAATTGCACTTCTATAGCCTCAGGATGTCCCAAAGCACTTTACGGCCAATGAAGTACTTTTTGAAATGTAAATGTAGAAAACGCGGCAGCCAATTTGCGCACAGCAAGGTCCCACAAACAGCAATGGGATAAATGACCAGATCATCTGTTTTTAGTGATGTTGGTTGAGGGATAAAGATTGGCCAGGACACTGGGGAGAACTCCTCTGCTCTTCTTCGAAATAGCACCATGGGATCTTTTACATCCACCTGAGAGGGCAGTCGGGGTCTCGGTTTAAAGTCTCATCACGAAGACGGCATCTCCGACAGTGCAGCACTCCTTCAATACTGCACGGGGAATGTCAGTCTAGATTATATGCTGAAGTCTCTCGAGTGGGACTTGAACCCACAGCCTCTGACTCAGAGGCTAGAGAGCTATCCACTGAGCCATGGTTGATACCTTAAAATAGATAACTGGAGGTTTTCACAATGAGTGATTGTGGTAATGAGCCAGGAGAGCATAAGGTCCCCAGGTTCTGTCTCCTGCCCTGTGCTGAGTTAGTTTCTCTGGACAGGGAGTGGGAAATCCAAACATCGTTCCTGCTACTTCTGACCATTCAGTGACCCCTGTTCAAAGTGTGCCAGTGTGGACTTTGAGCCCAGTTGCGATCTGCTCCATTAGCTGTGCGTAAACCAGACACAAGATCTGCACCCATGTCTCCTGTGCACATGAGAGTCAGAAGGTCGTGGATTCAAGTCCCACTCTAGGGACTGGAGCATAAAATCTAAACTGACACACCAGTGCAGTACTGAGGGAGTGCTGCACTGTTGGAGGTGCCATCTTTCGGATGAGACATTAAACCAAAGCCCCATCTGCCCTTTCAGGTGGACGTAAAAGATGTCACAGCACTATTTGAAGAAGAGCAGGGCAGTTTTCCCTGGTGTCCTGGCCAATATTTATCCCTCAAGCAACATCATTAAAAACAGATTATCTGGTCATTATCACATTGCTGTTTGTGGGACCTTGCTGTGCGCAAATTGGCTGCCACATTTCCTACAACAGTGACTACACTTCAAAAAGTGCTTTGGAATGTCTTGAGGTCTTGAAAGATGCTATATAAATACTTGAAGGGAAAACATTTACAGGGCTATGGGGAAAGAGCAGGGCCGTGGGATTAATTGGATAGCTCTACCAAAGAACCAGCAAAGCACAATGGGCCGAATGGCCTCCTTTTGTGCTATATTATTTTAAGATTCTATTCTATGATTAATAGTGAAACCTTCAGGGATTAAGTTTCCCAATAGTTCTTGTGATTTCTTGGAATCCAGGAAGGGTGTCGAACTTTGACACCTGTTACCCTGTTGTGTGGAGCGTATAATAAGGATATCCTTGTCAGACCCCCTCAGATAAATATCATTATATAAAACAGAAACAGTTGTTTTCTCAATATGTTGCTGTGTTTGTGATAACTCAAAGGGGCTGACTGGGCAGCAAAGAATTCACAGATGGTGCCACCAACATTATAAGAACATAAGAAATAGGAGCAGGAGTAGGCAATACAGCCCCTCGAGCCTGCTCCACCATTCAATCAGATCATGGCTGATCTTCAACCTCATCTTCACTTTCCCGCCCGATCCCCATATCCCTTGATTCTTCTAGAGTCCAAAAATCTATCGATCTCGGCCTTAAATATACTCAATGTCAATTATAGGGTGTAGGAGATACCTGGGAGTGAGTTACAGGCTGGAACCTAATTGAGAGGTTCAGATGGTGTTAAGTAGGTGATTGAGAGAGAGGTTTTTACAGATGACTCCCTGAGGGATGGGACTGAGACCACATCAGTGCACAGATCCAGGATGAAATAACTTCTCTCGTTGTATGGCTCTGGGTCTAAGTGGCCTCAGTTAAAGTCCAGTTATCTCCCTAGAGGAGGGGAATAAGATACTCCAGTAAGTGTATGATCTGGCACTAAGGTTGCAGTTCCTGCTTTGCACCAATAATAAGATTACGTGGTGTTGACCTGGTGTCACAGCTTGACTCGACTTTGAAGCAAAGCTCTCTTCCCCCTCCCCCTGGAGAGTCTGCCCCCATCCTGGGAGTCCACCCCCCCCCCCCACTTTGCCCCAGTGTCAGGTTGGGCTCAGGCTCTGGATTCAGACGACATTTACTCTAATGTTTACATCGTTGTGATGTGACCACTTCACAGCGAGGCTTTAGTTGTTGATTCAATACCCACCAAGTGTCCCCAGTCGGTGTGCTGATGTCTGATTTTGCAATAGTTACTCCACTCCCTTACCCACTGACTCTATCCCCATGTTCCGACCACAAGAGCAGCCAGAATCAGGCCTGGTGAATCCTTGGCACCCTGTCTGATCCAGAGTTGAGCTTTATGTCCTAACCCTAATCAAGACTGCTCACTTTCTCCTCCGCATCATTGCCCACCCTCATCACACTGTTGCCGAAGATCTTCTCGACACTATCCCCCTTACGATGCATACAGTGTCGTCCTTACAAGCCCTCCATCGTGCACTCTTCATCAACCCCAACAGTCGGCCAACCAAATCCTGTCCTGCACCAAGTCTTGTTTGGCCATCAATCCAACCCCTGAGGATCCCTGTCCCCTAACGCATTTGATTTAAAATCCTCGTCTTCAGAACACGCTGTGTCATCCCTCCAATCTTACACTCCCTCCTGCGTGCTCTAGTCTCTGATCCTTGCATTCTGCGCATCCCCTCCTCCCTGCACCCCACCGTTGGCTGCAGATTCTTCCATGGCCTCGACCCTGCTCTCTGCAGCCCCATCTCTCAGCCTCTCTGTTTCCCTCTTCACCTTTAACAACATTCTTGAAACCTATCCAAGTTTTTATTCACCTCAACAACAACTTGTAGCGCCTTTAAGGTAGTAAAAAGTCCCAAGCGCTTCACAGGAACGTAATCAAACAAAAACCGAGCCAAAGAAGGAGACTTTAGGACAGGTGACCAAACGCTTGGTCAAAGAGGTAGGTTTTAAGCAGCATCTTAAAGCAGGAGAGAGAGGTGGGAAGGTGAAGAGGTTTGTGGAGGGAATTCCAGATCTTAGGTCCTAGACGGCTAAAGGTACGGCCGCCAATGGTGGGGGCTGAACAAGAGGCTAGAGTTAGAGATGTGGGAGGGTGTTAGGGCTGCAGGAGGTTACAGAGATAGGGAGGGGCGAGGCCATGGAGGGATTTGAACACAAGGATGAGAATTTTAATATTGAGGTGTTGGTGGGTCGGAAGCCACTGTAGGTCAGGGAGCACAGGGGTGATGGGTGAACAGGACTTGGTGCGAGTTAGGATACGGGCAGCAGAGTTTTAGATGAGCTCAAGTTAATGGAGGTTGGAAGATGTGAGGCTGGCCAGTAGACCATTGGAATAGTGGCGTCTTGATGTACCAAAGGCATGGATGAGGGCTTGCCCCAATTCTCCCATCTTATCTCAATATCCATTCCTTTATCTGTTTCTCCTCCCCCTTTCCGAAGTTCCTTGGGATTTTTTTTACGTTGGAGCTGCCATACAAACGCAACTTGTTGCCCTTGAGGCAATTCAGCTGAATAATACGTACTCTGCTCAAGAGTTTGGCCCAGGACTCCTGTGCGGAGTAACTGTTCAAATGGGAACACTTCTATCTCTTGGGTGTCAGCCATGGCTCAGTGATAGCACTCTCACCTCTGAGTCAGACAGCCGTGAGTTTAAGCCTCCCTCCAGAGATTTGAGCCCATAATCCAGGCTGACACTCCAGTGCAGTACTGAGGTAGCGCTGCACTGTCGGAGGTGCCGTCTTTCGGATGAGACATTGAATCGAGGCCCCGTCTGCCCTCTTAGATGGACATAAAAGATCACACGGCACTATTTTGAGGAAGAGCAGGGAAATTCTTCCTGATGTCCTGGCCAATATTTATCCCTCAACCAACACTACTTTTTTAAATTATCTGATCATTTATCTCATCGCTGTTTGCGGGATCTTGCTGTGCACAAATTGGCTGCCGTGTTTCCTACATAACAACAGTGACTACGCTCCACAAAGTACTTCATTGGCTGTGAAGCGCTTTGGGACGTCCTACGGTCGTGAAAGATGAGATATAAATTCAATTTCTTTTTCCTTGCTGAGTTTACTGGTGCAGTAAATTTTTCTGTTTTTTTCTTCCTCTCTGGCACAGGTTTGAAACTTTCAGAGAACCGGCCTTAGTCTCTTGGGCTGAAAAATGTGCAATGGGATGTTTGGGCGGAAGAGCCACGGGCAACATCGAGTAACTCTGCCCCTGCTGGTGCTCCTCGCTTGCGTCATCAAAGGATTTGCATCAACTGGTAGGTCGTCACATCCCACTGTATCTTGGGGTCAGGGGGCGGGAGGTCCAGCCAGACCTAGCTTCCTGAGCGTCTTCCCACTGGTGTGTCATTGGAATAGCAACAACAACAACTTGCATTTATAAAGTGCCTTTAACCTAGTAAAATGTCACAAGGCGCTTCACAGGGGCGTAATCAGACTCAATTTGATACCAAGCCACATAAGGAGATATTAGGACATTTAAATCCCCCATGGTTTAAAATTATGAAGGGGTTCGATAGAGTAGACATAGAGACACTTGTGGGGGAGTCCAAAACTAGGGGCCATAAATATAAGATAGTCACTAATAAATCCAATAGGGAATTCAGGAGAAACCTCTTTACCCAGAGAGTGGCAAGAATGTGGAACTCGCTACCACAAGGAGCAGGTGAGGGGACTAGCAGAGATGCATTTAAGGGGAATCTAGATAAGTACATGAGGGAGAAAAGAATAGAAGGATATGGTGATGGGGTTGGATGAAGTAAGGTGGGAGGAGGCTCGTATGGAGCATAAACACTGGCATAAACCAGCTGGGACCAATGGCTTGTTTCTATGCTGTAAATTCTATGTAATTCTATAGTTGCCGTGTGAAGTAAGCCAGGTGTTTAGTCTTCCACTGTACTTCTCATGTAACTCAGCAGGAAGTGATTGTTAGGCCTCCTAATGGCCGATATAGACCTGAGGTGAGGTGGGCTGAATTAAGGTGTGCAGCAAGAGATGTGACCTGCACGTAAGCATCCATTACAAGGAAAGGGGGAGGTAAGCATTCGGAAGAGATAGGCCTAAAATTGGGTTGTCTAGTTCATTTAAAGATGAACCTTTAAACAGAGATAAAACATCCAAAAACAGCAAGATCCAAGATTACGCATCAGAAACCTTCCGACACGTTTACCTAGAAAAGTAGCAAAAGCTGATGCACAGCTTCAAGAAAGCCCCAACATCACACTGCTTCAGAATGGCTGCAATCATAAAGCAATGACGTGAAAACAAGTACAGTAGTCAGAAGTGGGCTTTGTAGCTTAAGCTATAAGTATATCCAGCATTGCTTCACTTGTGTTGGAAGAACCCCCTCTCCCATTTCATTGCCGTCCGTTTCCCCCTCTCCCCTCTCCCCTTTCATTGCCGTCCGTTTCCCCCTTTCCCCTCTCCCCTTTCATTGCCGTCCGTTTCCCCCTCTTCCCTCTCCCCTTTCATTGCCGTCCGTTTCCCCCTCTCCCCTCTCCCCTTTCATTGCCATCTGTTTCCTCCTCTCCCCTCTCCCCTTTCATTGCCATCCGTTTCCCCCTCTTCCCTCTCCCCTTTCATTGCCGTCCGTTTCCCCCTCTTCCCTCTCCCCTTTCATTGCTGTCCGTTTCCCCCTCTCCCCTCTCCCCTTTCATTGCCATCCGTTTCCCCCTCTTCCCTCTCCCCTTTCATTGCCGTCCGTTTCCCCCTCTCCCCTCGCCCCTTTCATTGCCGTCCGTTTTCCCCTCTCCCCTCTCCCCTCTCCCCTTTCATTGCCGTCCGTTTCCCCCTCTCCCCTCTCCCCTTTCATTGCAGTCCGTTTCCCCCTCTCCCCTCTCCCCTTTCATTGCCGTCCGTTTCCCCCTCTCCCCTCTCCCCTTTCATTGCCGTCCGTTTCCCCCTCTCCCCTCTCCCCTTTCATTGCCGTCCGTTTCCCCCTCTTCCCTCTCCCCTTTCATTGCCGTCCGTTTCCCCCCTCTCCCCTCGCCCCTTTCATTGCCGTCCGTTTTCCCCTCTCCCCTCTCCCCTCTCCCCTTTCATTGCCGTCCGTTTCCCCCTCTCCCCTCTCCCCTTTCATTGCCGTCCGTTTCCCCCTCTCCCCTCTCCCCTTTCATTGCCGTCCGTTTCCCCCTCTCCCCTCTCCCCTTTCATTGCCGTCCGTTTCCCCCTCTCCCCTCTCCCCTTTCATTGCCGTCCGTTTCCCCCTCTCCCCTCTCCCCTTTCATTGCCGTCCGTTTCCCCCTCTCCCCTCAGCGCTCTTCTGTCCGAGTCCTGTTCTGATGGAAGTAATTGCAGCGGCTCCGTAATTGAGGCGGAAATTCTTGCCTCTATGAAATTCGTTTGTCCAAACCTTTGTTAAAATAACGGATGGGGGAGGTGGGGTTCTTTTAACAAAGCTGCCATTACCACACATCCAAGTTTCAGCCCCTAAGTATCTGCAGCACCGATGCGACTGGCTGAGTACGTGAGGAGGCCTTTCACATTATTTATCATGGACCTGGGTCTGTCCCTCAGCAGAAGGGATAGATGGGCCTTTCCGTAGGCCTATTGTGGCAGATTGCACCATTGGGATCCAGGAAGGTCTACGAGAAGCCCGCCCGCCCGCCCGGCCTGCCTCTGCCCGCCCGCCCGCCCGGCCTGCCTCTGCCCGCCCGCCCGCCCGGCCTGCCTCTGCCCGGGGGCCCGCCCGGCCTGCCTCTGCCCGGGGGCCCGCCCGGCCTGCCTCTGCCCGGGGGCCCGCCCGGCCTGCCTCTGCCCGGGGGCCCGCCCGGCCTGCCTCTGCCCGGGGGCCCGCCCGGCCTGCCTCTGCCCGGGGGCCCGCCCGGCCTGCCTCTGCCCAGAGGCTGGCATGTACAAGCCCTTGTTGCGACTTGTTTGCTCTGCTTGCGACACCAGGGGCTTCAGTCAGCCTAGCGCTCATTTACATAAACTTTCAACATCGGGTAATTCTCGCAGTCGCTCAGTTTGTGTTTGTTTTTTGGGCCTCGGGCTGTTCCTTGTTCCTGGTCTTTGTGGAATGATCTGCAGCCTTGCTTGGTTGCTGGCCAATGTTGGGGGGGGGGGGAAGGGGACTAGCATCTTCTTGCCCCTCCTCCCCTGTAACAAGCTGCACTAGTGATGTTGATACTGAGGTCTGACCTGCCCCATCCAGTCAGTCCTAGGTACCAGAATTTATTTCAGCAAACAGGCTTGATTGCCGTTGCTAGGAGACATTTTGCACAATGAACTCTGTTTATCACTGCAGGCGTCTTATATTGTGATCTGTCATCACGCAAGCAACCCATCAGGCCACCTGACTTTGTGTAAGCGTGCCGCATTCTCTGTGTCGTAACACAGCCCATTTAAAGGGAAGCGGGGCTCCGTGTCAAGCACATTAACGCTTTCTGGGCCTAGCAGATTTGGTTGAAAACGCAACCTGTCACTATGGAGCATAGGGTTGCCAACTCTGGTTGAACGTATTCCTGGAGGCTTCATCACATGACCCACCCCCCCCCCCCCACTCTCCCGCCATTGGTCGCCCGACGCGTCCATCATCATGGCATCATCTTCCCGCGGCCAATTAGAAAGCAAATAGACTCTGTTACCCAATAGGATGATACTTGACTATCAGTTTTCTCCCTATCGCCAATATTTTTATAACTGATAAACAGACGTGTTCAAAGAAAATGAAAAAGAAACACTTTTTTTAATGCTGCTATGATTTTTATTCCTGGGTTTGCTCGCAGCAGTGTCCTGGGGATTAATCTTCAATTCCTGGAGAGTCCAAACCAGTCCCGGAGGGTTGGCAACCCTAGTGGAGTGATCTTTCCTCGCCTCTACCCACTCCCGAGGGCTGTGCCGGTTTCTGTTTCAGAAGGATTTGGTCTTGACTGGCCTGGTGGCTTTTAGTTGGTGCTGTGTCAGTTAACTCCTTCAGAACATTGCTGGGTAAATACCTGATTGGGGAAAATGGTTTGGAGTAAAAGGGATTATAGACCGAGCTGAGCAAATACTCCAAAGAGGCTCTTTCAAAGAGCCGGCACAGGCACAATGGGCTGAATGGCTTCCTTCTGTGCTGTATCATTCTATGAACATCTGGCACTACTGGGAGTGGTGGGGGAGCAGGTTGAGTAAAGAAAAGAAAAAACTTGCATTTCTATCGCACCTTTCTTGACCTCAGGACGTCCCAAAGTGTTTTACAGCCAATGAAATACTTTTGTAGTCGCTGTTGTAATGTAGGGAAATGCGGCAGCCAATTTGCACACAGCAAGATCCCATAAACAACAAGATAATCTATTTTAGTGATGTTGGTTGAGGGATAAATATTTGCCAGGTGCCAGCTCTTCTTCGAAGTAGTGTCATGGGATCTTTAATGTCCACTTGAGAGGGCAGACGGGTCCTCAGTTTAACGTCTCATTCAAGGGATGGCACCTCAGACAGTGCAGCACTCCCTCAGTAACTGCACTGGGAGTGTCGGCCTGGATTTTGTGCTCAAGTCTCTGGAGTGAGACTTGAACCCACAACCTTCTGACTCAAAGGCGAGAGTGCTACTCACTGAGCCACAGCTGACACTCAATGGACTGAAGTAAGTGTGACGTGGCCACACAGGGAGGGAATGTGCAATCCATATTGGGCAAACAGGAACCCTAATGGTTGGTGCTGATTTTTCAGTAGATTGGATTGGAGACTCTCAAACGTGGTGATGGGTTTCCACTGACCAAGTAATTAAATAAATAGAATTAACGTTCTCCTGTTGGCTGCGCTGGGTGACCCCATGTTCCCTAAGTTTAACTCCTGCGAAGTGTGACATCGGCTAGCAAAAGCATCTGGCATTCAGCTCCACGTAATCCATTTGTTACAGATTGCTTGGAGCACTCTACTCTGGGTTGAACTCTGACCCTGGGTCTTTGTTTTACGAGGTGAAAGATTAAGGCTGTTGGGCCTGTTTTTCTTTTTTGGAACGGAGCAGACTTTGAACTAATAACCTTACTGAAATTTTCACCGGCGCTAAAGGGAACTGCCAAAGCAGGGCCAGCTGAAGCTACAGGACCAGGGGACACTGGTTTAAAATTAGCAAGTTGAGAATGAGGAAGGAGGTTCTCGAATGATAGGCTTGTGAAAGAAGATACTGAGCAAGGCGTTGGAAGCCGATAAATGGATTCAAAAGGGTGTCATATGAACCTCTGAATGAAGACATTGCAGGATATGGTGCGATAGGCTTCACAGGCCTAATGGCCTTTTCCTGTTCTTAATATTCTCATCTTGCATAGAGCAGCACAGTGATGTTTCACACTTACTGGGGAATCATGAAATCATACAGCACAGAAGGAGGCCATTCAGCTCATCGTGCTTGTGCTGGCTTTTTGAAAGAGCTATCAATTAGTTCGACATCCCTGCTCTTTCCTCATAGCCCTGCGAAGTATTCATTTAGTGCCTCAGCCATGCCCTCTGCCTCCACAAGAAGATTTCCTTTTTTATCCCTAATCAGTCCCACCCTTCTTTTGACTGCCCTTTTACTATTTATATGTTTATAAAAGACTTTTTGGTTCCCTTTTATATTACTCGCTAATCTATTCTCATACTCTTTGCTTCTCTTATTTCCTTTTTCAATTCTGCTTTGTACTTTTTGTATTCAACCTGGTTCTCTACTGAATTATAACACTAACATTTATCATAAGCCTCCTTTTTCTGTTTCATTTTAATCTCTATATCTTTAGTCATCTAGGGAGCTCTAGCTCTGGATGCCCTTCCTTTCCTCCTCGTGAGAATGTATCTGAACTATCTCCTCTTCGAAGGCCTCCGTTTGCTCATTTACTGCCAACCTTTGATTCCAATCCACCTGGGTCAGATCTCCTTTTTAACTCACTGAAATTAGCCCTCCTCCAGTTGGGTATTTTCACATTTGATTGTTCCTTGTCCTTTTCCATAACTACTCTAAACCTAATGATATTGTGATCACTGTTTCCCAAATGCTCCCCCCACTTAAACATGCTCCACTTGCCCCATTTCATTCCCCAGAACTATAACCAGTAGTGCTTTCTTCCTCATTGGGCTGGAAACACACTGAAGAAGAAAGTTCTCTTGTACACATTTCAGGAATTCCTCCCCTCCCCTCCCCCCCCCCCCTTGACCTTTACACTGTTACTTTCCCAATCTATATTAGGATAATTAAAGTCCCCCATTATCACTATTCTGCTGCCCGTACCCTAACTTGCACCAAGTCCCGTTCACCCATCACCCCTGTACTCGCTGACCTACATTGGCTCCATGTCTGGCTAGGCTTGATTTTAAAGTTCTCCTTGTGTTCAAATCCCTCTATGGCCTCGCACCTCCCTATGAAAGGGCATAAGAAAAATCAAAGATGGGAAAAGACCATTTAGCCAGTCAGGCTGGGCCCTCTGGCGTTTCAGGTCAAGCATCCAACCACAACTTGAATTCCCTGAGGTTCTAAGGGAACAATCCCAGCTTCTCTAGTCATCTAATACCATCTTTTCCTGGTTATGTTTGGTGAGCACCTTTTTTTTGATCAATGAAGCCAATTGATGAGGCTCTTGCCTCCCCCCCCCCCCCCCCCCCCCATATCCTTGAAGTCAAGGGAGCAGCTTGTCCGTGTGGGTTCCTGCAACCAACACAAGATGGTGCACAGACTTTTAAAATTCTCATCCTTGTTTCCAAATCCCTCCATGCTCTTCCCCCAACCCCCACCCCACCCCCATCTCTGTAACCTCCTCCAGCCCTACAACCCTCCTCCAACTCTGACCTCTTGTGCGTCCCTGATTTCCTTCGCTCCACCATTGGCGGCCGTGCCTTCAGCTGCCTAGGCCCTAAGCTCTGGAATTCCCTCTCTCCAAACCGCTCCGCCTCTCCCGCCTCCATTTAAGACACTCCTTAAAACATACCTCCTCACTTGTCCTAATATCTCCTTATGTGGTTCAGTGTCAAAGGTTTGTCTGTTCTCGCTCCTGTGACGTGCCTTGGGATGTTTTACTACGTTAAAAGGCCCCGTGTCTACAAGTTGTTATTGACAGAGAAGGGAAGCTTACTAAGAACTATCACTAACCAAATGTTTGGGACTTTGAGAACATACAACAGACGCCTGCAAGGGGTGGGGTTGAACCCAGACAGGAAACTGTGGTCCTTGACGAACTCAGCAACACGTTGTGGCTGAGAGATGTTGGCTTCCAGCTGGGACCCAATGGGGCGTCTGCTGGTCTGGGTGAGGATGTGGTGATGGTACAGAAATCAGCAAAAGCTAGTGCACGGATACAAGAAATAATTCAAACGGCTAATGGAATGTTGGCCTTTACCTGAAGAGGGCTGGAATACAAAGGGGTGGTAGTTATGTTACAGTTAAATAAAGCTCTGGTTTAACCCTATCTGGGGTAATGCGTTCAGTTCTAGGCACCGCATCACAGGAAGGACATATTGACCTTGGAGGGGGTGCAGCACAGATTCACCAGAATGATACCGGGCTGAAAGGGTTAAATTATGAGGACTGGTTGCATGGACTAGGTTTGTATTCCCTCGAGTGTA
This sequence comes from Heptranchias perlo, assembly GCF_035084215.1. Lineage (NCBI taxonomy): Eukaryota > Metazoa > Chordata > Chondrichthyes > Hexanchiformes > Hexanchidae > Heptranchias > Heptranchias perlo. Next base: position 14,181,107 of record NC_090334.1, read on the forward strand.
GAAGATTAAGGGGTGATCTAATTGAGGTGTTTAAGATGATTAAACGATTTGATAGGGTAGATAGAGAGAAACTATTTCCTCTGGTGGAGGGAGTCCAGAACAAGGGGACATAACCTTAAAATCAGAGCCAGGCCGTTCAGGGGTGATGTCAGGAAGCACTTCTTCACACAAAGGGTAGTGGAAATCTGGAACTCTCTCCCCCCCCAAAGACCTGTTGATGCTGGGGGGAGGGGGGGGGTCAATTGACCCCCAGCCCTATTGGGCCTCTTAGGACCTTGGGTGAAGCCTCTCCGCCTCACAAGGAAGGGGCGGACTTGGATGAAGCAGACACTGGCAGCCCACCCCTGGAGAACTGGGACTCCATCCAGGGCCTGGGAAAGGTTCCACTTTGCCTCAAATATTTACATATTTCGCATCACATTTATTAGTGACGATTTTATGTTTACGACCGCTAGTTTCGGACGCCCCCACAAGTGGGAGCATCTTCTCGACGTCTGCCCTATCGAACGCCTTCATAATTTTAAAGACCTCTGTCAGGTCACCCTTGATGTGGAGATGCCGGTGATGGACTGGAGTTGACAATTGTAAACAATTTTACAACACCAAGTTATAGTCCAGCAATTTTATTTTAAATTCACAAGCTTTCGGAGGCTCCGAAAGCTTGTGAATTTAAAATAAAATTGCTGGACTATAACTTGGTGTTGTAAAATTGTTTACAAAGGTCACCCTTCAGCCTTCTCTTTCCTAGAGGAAAGAGCCCCTGTCTGTTCAGTCTTTCCTGATAGTTAGACCCTCTCAGTTCTGGTATCATTCAAGCTTTTGAATTCTACTGTTTTGGCTGGGGGTCAATTTTGTTTTTCTAATTCGTCAAAAAAGTAACTTCTGTAAAAACGCATCTGTTTGAGGTCGTCCCTGGAGGGAGGCTGAAACCATTGGTTGAAACTTGTTTGTGTACGAGCTGATATCGTTGCCTGTGCCGAAACCCGAGAGAGCGGCTAAACCAGTTTGCTCAGAAGCTCTGTGGTTAAGCCCAGGCTTTTTGTTGAGTCTGTTTTCGTTTTATTACGCACTCCCACAAGCTGTTTCTTCCCCAATTGCCTTCCCTTCTCTCCCTGAATGTGATGAATCATTGGCTACAGTGCCACGTGCCAAGTGGCCAGCTTTTGCTTGCGCGAGCCTCGGTGATGAGCGTCGGCACGCTAGTCGACTGTGGTGGGCCTCACGGCTGAACTCTGCCCTGTCGTCGCACGACGAGTGCACTTGCTGGCAGGGGTCAAGGGGTCACTGGACAGCAACCAGGAGCGTGTGGTTACTCCCCCCACAACCCCCCGGCCACATCTCTAAATCAAGGACACACAATGGCCGGAGGGCTGGAGGAGGTTACAGAGAGAGAGAGAGCACAAAGCTCAGCTTCCTCTCCATGGTAACCGGCTGGGGTTGGGGCTCACAAATCTCTGTCTTTCTCCTTTCAAGTGAGATGAGCTGCGTGTCCCTGTTGTGCAGCGGAGAACTGAGTGGGATGTGATGGGATAGGTGTGTGAATCAGATTTGTCTGCGATTTTTGGTGGGAAAGGTATGTGTGGAGTTAAATAATTTTACACTGAGGTAAAATCAGATTCCAGTCAGGACAGAACTTGATTCGAACGATGATACAACTTCCGGTGAGGCACAAACCCTCCATCTGCCGCCTGCCCTCTCCCTGCGTCGCGCCCGCGCTCTCCCCCTTCCCCCACCCCCGTGGTGTGCTCGCTCCCCCCCTCCCTCGCCCTCCCTCCCCTCTCTGCGCGCCCTCGCCCTCCCTCCCCTCCCCGCGCGCCCTCGCCCCTCCCTTCCCTCCCCTCCCCTCCCCGCGCGCCCTCGCCCCTCCCTCCCCTCCCCTCCCCGCGCGCCCTCGCCCCTCCCTCCCCTCCCCTCCCCGCGCGCCCTCGCCCCTCCCTCCCCTCCCCTCCCCGCGCGCCCTCGCCCCTCCCTCCCCTCCCCTCCCCGCGCGCCCTCGCCCCTCCCTCCCCTCCCCTCCCCGCGCGCCCTCGCCCCTCCCTCCCCTCCCCTCCCCGCGCGCCCTCGCCCCTCCCTCCCCTCCCCTCCCCGCGCGCCCTCGCCCCTCCCTCCCCTCCCCTCCCCGCGCGCCCTCGCCCCTCCCTCCCCTCCCCTCCCCGCGCGCCCTCGCCCCTCCCTCGTTCCACTGAACTTTACCAAGTTAGAAACAGAAGGGAACTCAGCCGGGACTTTATTTACACAGACAGTAATAGAATTGTGCAACAAGTTACCAGGAAAGGACACTGAAGCCAACAGTATGAGTGGGTTCGAGAGGGAACTGCCTGTGTTTCTGGAGAAAGAGGGCATTGAGGGATATGGTGAGAAGCCGGGGTGGTGGGAGATGGGGTGAGCTGACTTCTGCAGTGGCTCAGCTGCCGTCTGCTGTGTAACTGATCCCAGACTGGACGCTGCTGGTCTGAGCTGCGTCAGCCGATCTCAGTCTGGGCTCTGCTGGGCTGGGAAAGAGGAAGTGGGGATGGCGAAACACATCTGTATCGACTTCTGATTGCTATCTAACGACCTCTGGCTGGAAAGGGCGCGGGCGTCGAGACGAGCGTGGGGTTGTCTTGGCCGCGATGCCTCCCATGGTTGAATAACGTGCGAGTGAAGGGCGGGCAACCAGCTTCGGCGGAACCCCAGTGTGAGTTTGCACCCCCAGGAGACAGGGCGGGGGTGCTGAAACGAGAGAGAGGGAGTGGTTTGAGCCTTTTGCTGTACCCGGAAATTCCTGTTCAATTTTTACTTTTTGTTGTTATTTTCCCCTCCCAAAATAAAAATGAGTCGGGGACGGAGGGGGGCATTTTAATTTAAACCACCCGGCAAGACACTTGGCGTCGAACACACCCGAGGGAGAGGGACTGGGGGAGGCGAGGGAGAGGGACTGGAGGAGGCGAGGGAGAGGGACTGGGGGAGGCGAGGGAGAGGGACTGGGGATGAGACATTAAACCAAGGCCCCTTCTGCCCTCTCAGGTAGATGTAAAAGATCCCACAGCACCATTTCAAAGAAGAGCAGGGGAGATCTCCCTGGTGTCATGGTCAATATTTATCCCTCAACCAACATCCCTAAAACAGATTATCTGGTCATTGTCACATGGCTGTTTGTGGGATCTTGCTGTGCGCAAATTGGCTACCACATTTCCTACATGACAACAGTGACTACACTTCAAAAACTATTTCATTGGCTGTAAGGTGCGTTGGGACTTCCTTTTGGATGTGAAAGGCACTATATAAATGCAAGTCTTTAGTTTTTCTAAGGGGAGGGGTGGGGGTTTCCATCATGGAATGTTGATCCTTAGCAAGACCGTAGCCCTTTAGGCCCTCCTGTGCTTGTGTATTATCTCCCTTGTTAAGGACCAGCCTGGACGTAGCCTTGTTTCCATCAGGAACGAGACAGCTGGATCCTTAGGAAATGAGCTCATCAGTCTGTGGGGAAGCAGGAACCCAGTGTCAGGGGAAACAATATGTGTGTGTGGACACTGAGTGTGACGAAGACAAAATCCCCTCTCCTGCTGTTTACAACACAGTGGGCCCCGCCCCGCACACATGTTGGTGCAGAGTGTGTATGTTACTTAATGCTGAGCTGTACAGCCAACGCTGTAATCCCATCTTTAGACCACACCAAACACAACGCCTGTAGCACAGGGCAGGCTGTGACTGAGCAAGTCAGTGTCTTGTTTGGCAGAGAGTGCTGTCTTCAGACTTGTGTGCTCTTGCTTGAAGAAGAAACATACATCACTGTAACCTGAGGCCTTTCCCTCTCGTTGCTCGCTCTCTCTTCCTCTCCTTGCTCTCTCTTCCTCTCCTTGCTCTCTCTTCCTCTCCTTGCTCTCTCTTCCTCTCCTTGCTCTCTCTTCCTCTCCTTGCTCTCTCTTCCTCTCCTTGCTCTCTCTTCCTCTCCTTGCTCTCTCTTCCTCTCCTTGCTCTCTCTTCCTCTCCTTGCTCTCTCTTCCTCTCCTTGCTCTCTCTGTCTCTCTTGCGCTCTGTCTCTCTTGCGCTCTGTCTCTCTTGCGCTCTGTCTCTCTTGCGCTCTGTCTCTCTTGCGCTCTGTCTCTCTTGCGCTCTGTCTCTCTTGCGCTCTGTCTCTCTTGCGCTCTGTCTCCCCCCCCACACCATGGCACTATTTCAAAGAAGAGCAGGGGAGTTCTCCCCGGTGTCCTGGCCAATAATTATCCCTCAACCAACACCACAATACACAAATTATCCAGTCATGCTGTTTGTGGGATCTTGCTGTGCGCAAATTGGCTGCTGTATTTCCTACATTACAACAGTGACTACACTTCAAAAAGTACTTCATTGGCTGTAAATGCTTCATTTGGGACGTCCTGAGGTCGTGAAAGGCGCTATATAAATGCAAGTCTTTCAAGTGAATTGTGGTCACAGTAGTGGTTGAAAGCAGTATCTACACCTGACTGGGGAAAATAACAATTAACTACAAGTCCCTGCCTTGTAGTTAATTGTTATTGCTCGATTGCACTGGTTTATGCTTGATTATACTGGTTTTTTCAGTGCAAAACTTTGCGGAATTTCGAATTATTCTGGGTGTAATTTACACTCGACATAATTTGAGTTTCCGTGATATTTTGCGCCGGCTAAAAAAAAAAATCGCTAACACTGGCCACGCCCCCCCTCACCCCGCCCAAAACAACAAGGATGGTCAGTTTCCACCGATTGCTCCGACCTGCGGCCGTTCGAGGAGGGCTTTAAAATTAATGTAGTTTTCTTAGGCGCAAAGGCACTAGTAGGTACTGTTTAAATGTTTTTAAATATTAAAGAATATAAATTTATCAAGAAACTGATTTGTGTACACCAAGGAAAGTATGAAATGCTTCAGTAAAGTTTTTTTATTAAGAGTCCTCATCAGTGAGTTTACTCACCTTTATTTAAAAAACAATTATTTTTAGTGATAAACCCATTTTCAGCTGGATTACTAAAACTGCACCAGGTTACTGCTCTTAAATACATCTTTTACATACATCAATGAATATTTTTTGCTTGCAAAAAGAATAAAGAAATGATTACACTGTTAAGCCGCCAAATTGCGCTGATTCATGGCAGATTTAACGTTTGTGCTTATGTTAATGCATTTTAACGGTAACTCGACGTAAAATGCCACCAAATGCCGAATGCGCCCAAAGCGGAAACTCCAGGCCCTTATGACCAGCATCTCTGCTCGGCACAGTTAAATTGGCTGAGCGAGTAACCCAGACAGATGTAATCAACCAGGACCTCATTCTCCAAGACCAAACACAACGATCCTGTTACATCGAACGACTGAGATGGCGAAGGGTCGCCAACCCTCCAGGAGTGTTCTGGAGTCTCAATGAATTAAAAATTAATGTCAGCATGTCACGGTCTTGGAGAGGGTGCAAAGGAGATTTACTAGAACGGTATCGGGGATGAGGGACTTCAGTTATGTGGAGAGACTGGAGAAGCTGGGGTTGTTCTCCTTAGAGCAGAGAAGGTTAAGGGGAGATTTAATAGAGGTGTTTAAAATTATGAGGGGTTTTGATAGAGTAAATAAGGAGAAACTGTTTCCACTGGCAGGAGGGTCAGTAACCAGAGGACACAGATTTAAGGTAATTGGCAAAAGAACCAGAGGGGAAATGAGGAGAAATTTTTTTTACGCAGCGAATTGTTATGATCTGGAATGCACTGCCTGAAAGGGCGGTGGGAGCAGATTTAATAATAACTTTCAAAAGGGAATTAGATAAATACTTGAAGGGAAAAAAATTACAGGGCTATGGGAAAAAACAGGGGAATTGGACTAGTTGGATAGCTCTTTCAAAGAGCCAGCACAGGCACGATGGGCTGAATGGCCACCTCCTGCACCTGCTATCGGATAAATACTTGAAAAGGAAACATTTGCAGAGTTTTTCTTTTGTAAAGCTATGTACTATCCGCCCCCGCCCTTCCTGGGCCAAGGGCTCTGAGGTTAATGGCAGCGCTGCTATAGAATGCTAGCTGAGCTCCAGACTGCAGAGTGGGCCTGGGACAGCCTCGCTCGGAGTGGCTCAGTGCCAAACCGGGTCATCCCACCAGCCACTAAGAGAGGGTGTTTGTTGGTAACCTCTTCTTTTTTTAAGAAAAAAGAATACATTTGCCAGAGGCACGCCCTCAGTACTGTATTGAAGTGTCAGCCTAGATTATATGCTCAAGACACTTCAAAAGGCTGTGAAGCACTTTGGGACATCGTGAGGTTGTGAAAGGCACTTAAATAAAGACAGACTTGCATTTATACAGCGCCTTTCATGACCTCAGGACGTCTCAAAGGGCTTTACAGCCAATGAAGTACTTTTTGAAGTGTAGTCACTTGTAATGTAGGAAACACGCCAATCAATTTGCGCACAGCAAGATCCCACAAACAGCAATGTGATAATGACCAGATAATCTGCTTTTATTGATGTCGGTTGAGGAATAAATATTGACCAGGACACCGGGGAGAACTCCTCTGTTCTTCTTCAAATAGTGCCATGGGATCTCTTGCATCCACCTGAGAGGGCAGACGAGATCTCTGTTTAACATCTCAACCGAAAGACGGCACCTCTGACAGTGCAGCGCTTCCTCAGTACTGCACTGGAGTGTCAGCCTGGACTTTGTGCTCGAGTCTCTGGAGTAATGAGTAGTTTGTACCTTTGCCCAGTAGCCACTGTGCACTGACCTTCGCCCTCCCCCACTCCAGGTTGCTAGGACACACACCAGAGGTCAATAGGACACAGCTGTTTAATTCAGATGCCGTCGGGGCCTACGCCTGCAGGGTGGGCCCATCTGCCGCTAGGCGGATACATTTCACAGCTGAGCTGCAAACAAGGTTGGCACCAGCTGCTGTGTTTTTTTTTGGAAAGGATGTAAGAGATGACAGTGGGCAGGAGAGAGGCCCGCTGTATCTTGGGTTGCGGCAGCTGCTGGCAGGATGTGGCTGACGGTGTGAAGCTTTTTGTTGATTCAAGGCAGATCGTTGCATGTTGACGCAACTGAAAACGGCAACGAAACTTAATGCCCCCACGTTTCCGGCCCCTCCCGACCTGCCCCGCTCACGCCCCCCTGCTCCCCCACTCTCGCCACCCACCCCCCCCCCCCCCCTCCCAAATCCTGATGCTACTTCCTGCTCCTGTCCAAAACCCTGAAATAGCAAATATAAACCTAATGTACCACTTTCCTCACTCCCTTCCTCTCCCCTTTCCCCCCCAACACCTTACTGTTTTAAGGGCCGCACGATGCTGGGCCTTCGATGTGTGATGGAAGTTGCAGTCTAGTCCACGTCTTTAACGCTCTGCCTGTGAGATTATCTCACAACGTAGCGACAGGTCCTGGGGGTAATCAGTGAACTAACTAAGAAAATTCTCTCTCTCGTACTTTCAAACTTTCGCCTGTCCGGTCGTGACCGCTTTGGGGTTGCCGCCTGTCCATTGGTCCTCTTACCTCTTGTGGTTCACGATGTTGTTGTGTATGTTAATGTTAATAAGGTTTGCAATGAGCTTCCACCAGCTGCAAAACAAACATCAGCATTAAAGCCCCGATCCCACTCCCTGCCCCTGTCCCAAACCTAGATCCCACCCTGCCTCCTGACCCTATCCCAAGCCCTGATTCCATTCCTGCCTCTATCCCAAACCCTAATCCTGGTCCCACCCCCTGCCCCCATTCCTGTCCCCAGATCAGTTTACATTTCCCAGCCCTTCCACTAACATTGCTAACAGTTGCCGTGAGAATGGAACACTGTGTCAGAGGTTGAAGGTCACAGGTCTTTAGGATGCGGTTGCCAGCTAGCCTGTACTACTAAAACTAGACCAATCACAGGACGGGTTCACTTACTGTTAAGGTGACCAGTGAGCGCCTTCGCTGTGAGATTGTACTTTCCGCTCTGCGGGTAGGGGCTGAAGGTGTGTTTAAAACGAGTTTGCATTTCAGCGTAAGGAGGCTGAAGCCAAAGCATGCAGGAGTGAGATCCTTCGAGTTGTGTCGGGAGCTTTAAAGAAAGAACTTGCATTTATATAGCGCCTTTCACCACCTCAGGACGCCCCAATGCGCTACGCAGCCAATTAGGTACTTTTTGATGTGTAGTCACTGTTATAATGTGGGAAACACGGCAAGGTCCCACAAACGGAAGAGTGATAATGATCAGATAATCTGTTTTAGTGATGTTGGTTGAGGGATAAAGATTGCCTAGGACACTGGGGAGAACTCCCCTGCTCTTCTTCGAATTGCGCCCTGGGATCTTTTACATCCACCTGAGGGGGCAGACGGGGCCTCGGTTTATCTGAAAGGCAGCACCCCTGACAGTGCAGCACTCCCTCAGTACTGCACTGGGAGTGTTGGCTTGGATTTAGTACTCAAGTCTCTGGAGTGGGGCTTGAACCCACGACCTTCTGACTCAGAGGTGAGAGTGCTATCCACTGAGTCACGGCTAAGGCTGTACAGATGGAGCTGTGAGCTGTGACTGCAGTCTGGTTTCAATTCATCGCAACTTAATTAATAATTGATAGACTGTGGTTAGAATCATCCCTTCCAGTTAATCTTTTATTAATAAATGAGGATGGTTATACTGCTCCATCTGCTTCCAGTGTGCGTGGGCCACTGTGGCGATTCCTTGTTGCGAACCCTTGGAGCTGTTTCTTTCACCCCCTTCTCACTGGCGTCCGCTCACTCGTACACGCATACCCGACGTAATAAAGATGGTCGATGTCTGAGGATGGGTGGCTGTCATTCTGTTGCGAGGGTTCAGTAGGGATGACCTTTGCTTCACTCTTATGGGTTCAAACACCACCATAAACCGTCAATGTACCCATCACTGCAATGGCTGTGATGGGCTTCAGACAATCCGAGTTCATGGAAGGCGCTGTATAATTTTTTAAAAGTCATTCTTGGGATGTGGGCACCGCTGGCGAGGCCGGCATTTATTGCCCATCCCTAATTGCCCTTGAGAAGGTGCTGGTGGGTCATCTTCTTGAACCGCTGCAGTCCATGTGGTGAAGGTTCTCCCACAGTGCTGTTAGGTAGGGAGTTCTAGGATTTTAACCCAGCGACGGTGAAGGAACGGCAATATATGGATGGTGTGTGACTTGGGGGGGAACGTGCAGGTGGTGTTGTTCCCGTGCACCTGCTGCCCTTGTCCTTCTAGGTGGTAGAGGTCGCGGGTTTGGGAGGTGCTGTTAAAGAAGCCTTGGCGAGTTGCTGCAGTGCATCTTGTAGATGGTACACACTGCAGCCACGCTGTACCGGTGGTGGAGGGAGTGAATGTTTAAGGTGGTGAATGGGCTGCTTTGGTGTCGAGCTTCCTTAATGAGAGTTCTTTTTCCTTTTTTTCTTTTAATTGCATGTAATTCACCGAGAAGGTCTCCATTGGTACTTGGTGGAAGTTTATTGATGTAATTCCTGTGTAAGGATTTATATCTCATTGTACTTCTGAAGTTTGGTCTTGATGGATCCCTTGTTCTCTTTCCCCCCACCTCCCCCAACTTGCCAGCAGGATATCCCAGTCTGGGCAGCTACCTCCTGATTTGAGACAACCGTATCCAAGTATCAATAACCAATGGCTACCAACTCTGCCTCCATTTGGCTGGAGTCTTTTACAGAGGATGCACAGATCGTATGCCTCCACAGACTGTCGGTTGTTCCCAGCACTTCTCTCGCTTTCCTTCACTGAAGGACAAAATAAAGCAAAGGTTCAGTATGGAAGCGAGGCTATCCCAGAATTCATAGCTGTGCAGAAAGGCCTCTACTAAAGCTATGGAGGCTTAATGTGGGGTCTTTGCAAGTGCTACAGATTCTGGGATACCACCTTGCCCCCAAGGCTGTATGTTCGCTTCCTTTGCTCTCCATTGAGAGAAAACTTGACCAAATAAAGAGAAAGCAGAAGAGAAAAGTTAGAGGAGAATATATTTGTACACAACCACTAGTCGTGAAGTTCATCCAACTGTGGCAGATGGAGTTCAATGAGGTCATCCACTTTGGATCTAAGAAAGATCGATCAGAGTATTTTCTAAATGGTGTGAAGCTAGGAACTGTGGAGAAGCAGAGAGATTTAGAGGTCCAAGTACAGAAATCATTAAAAGCTAGTGGACAGGTACAAAAAATAATTTAAAAGGCTAATGGAATGTTGGCCTTTATCTCAAGAGGGCCGGAATACAAAGGGGAGGAAGTTGTTATGGCTGTACAGAGCTCTGGTTAGACCCCAACTGCATTCAGTTCTGGGCACCGCACCTCAGGAAGGATATATTGGTCTTGGAGGGGGAGCAGCACAAATTCACCAGAATGATACCGGGGCTAAAAGAGTTAAATTATGAGGACAAGTTGGATATTGTTTATGACTCACAGCCCCCCCTCCCCCAGTGTCCACGACTCACAGCCCCCCCTCCCCCGGTGTCCACGACTCACAGCCCCCCCTCCCCCAGTGTCACAGACACACTTGGCCTACTCCTGTTGCTATGTCCCTAACTGCTCTTGATAATGAAGCAGAGCTGAGTTTGAGAGGAAACCATCCATCAAAGGACAGATTCCGAGAAAGAAAGTACTTAGCGTCTTTCCCGTAGAGCCAACAAATTGTTTTGAAGTGTAGTCGCTGTTGTTTTTGTCGGGAAGCGCAGCAGTCCAATTGGCCACAGACATCAATGTTGATGCAGGGCCAGTTTAAGCTGGGCCTGCTCACTCGGCCATTTTGAGCCACGGAGCAAGCCGCCCAGGTCTTGGAGACTTTCCACCGACATCTTGGGATTCCTGAGCCTAGCCAGATGGAGGAGCCCTACTGCTCTCTGGCCTGTGAGGAGAGAATGGGGGAATTGTATTCCAGCCTAAAGCTGAGCTCCAGATGGCTCTATTTAGTCCGTGCCTGCAAGGCCTCGTCCCTCCCTATCTCTGTAACCTCCTCCAGCCCTACAACCCTCCGAGATCTCTGCGCTCCTCCAATTCTGGCCTCTTGCACATCTGCGATTTTTATCGCTCCACCATTGGCAGCCGTGCCTTCAGCCGTCTAGGTCCTAATCTCTGGAATTCCCTCCCTAAACCTCTCCGCCTCTCTACCTCTCTCTCCTCCTTTCAGACGCTCCTTAAAACCTACCTCTTTGACCACCTGTCCTAATATCTGCTCATGTGGCTCGGTGTCAAATTTTGTCTGAATGTGCTCCTGTGAAGCACCTTGGGACGTTTTTATTACATTTAAAGCCACTATGTCTTAGTATCACAGTAGATCCAGTACAGGAGGAGGCCATTCGGCCCATCATGCCTGTGCCGGCTCTTTGAAAGAGCTATCCAATTAGTCCCACTCCCCTGCTCTTTCCCCATGGCCTTGCAAACTATTTCCCTTCAAGTATTTATCCAGTTTCCTTTTGAAAGTGATTATTAAATCTGCTTCCACCACCCTTTCAGGCAGTGTATTCCAGATCATCACAACTCTCTGCATAAAAAAATATTTCCTCATGTCGCCACTGGCTCTTTTACTGATCACCTTAAATCTGTGTCCTCTGGTTACTAACCCTTCTGCCACTCCTTATTTACACTGATCTAAGTTTCTCCTTATTTATTCTGTCAAAACTGTTCATGATTTTGAACACCTCTACTAAATCTCCCCTTCGCCTTCTCTGTTCTAAGGAGAATAACACCAGCTTCTCCAGTCTCTCCACATAACTGAAGTCCCTCATCCCTGATACCATTCTAGTAAATCTCTTCTGCCCCGTCTCTAAGGCTTTGACATCCTTCCTAAGTGTGGTGTCCAGATTTGAACACAATACTCCAGCTGAGGCCTAACCAGTGTTTCACAAAGGTTTAGTGTAATTTCCTTGCTTTTGTACTCTATGCCTCCATTAATAAAGCCCAGGATCCCACATGCATTTTTAGCAGCCTTCTCAACTTGTCCTGCCACCTTCAAAGATTTGTGTATGTGCATCCCCAGGTCTCTCTGTTCCTGCATCCCCTTTAAAATTGTCCATTTAGTTTATGTTGCCTCTCCTCCATTCGTCCTACCAAAATGTATCACTTCACACTTCTCTGCGTTAAATTTTATCTGCCAGGTGTCTGCCCATTTCACCAGTCTGTCTATGTCCTCTGGAAGTCTGTTACTATCATCCATGTTGTTTACTACATTTCCGAGTTTTGTGTCATCTGCAAACTTTGAAATTAAGCCCTCTATATCCAAGGCAGGTCATTAACATATATCAACAAGAGCAGTGGTCCTAATACTGACCCCTGGGGACCACCACTGTATACTTCCCTCCAGTCTGAAAAACAACCGTTCACCACTACTCTCTGCTTTCTGTCCCTTAGCCGATTTTGTATTCATGCTGCCACCGTCCCTTTAATTCCATGGGCTACAATTTTGCTAACAAGTCTATTATGTGGTACTTTATCAAACACCTTTTGAAAGTCCATTTACACATCAACTACACTACCCTCATTAACCCTCTCCATTACTTCATCAAAGAACTCAATCAAGTTAGTCAAACACGATTTTCCTTTAACAAATCTGTGCTGACTTTGATTTATTAGCCCATACTTTTCTAAGTGACAATTTATTTTGTCCCGATTTATTGCCTCTAAAAGTTTCCCCACCACCGACATTAGACTGACTGGCCTGTAATTGCCGGGTTTATCCCTCTCCCTTTTTTTGAACGGGGGTGTAACATTTGCAATCCTCCAGTCCTCCGGCACCATCCCCATATCTAAGGAGGATTGGAAGATTGTGGCCAGAGGCTCCGCAATTTCCATCCTTACTTCCCTCAGCAGCCCAGGATGCATCCCATCTGGACCAGGTGACTTTTCTACTTTGAGTACTGCCAACCTATCAAGTACCCCCTCTTTATCTATTTTTATCCTATCGAATTTAGCTACTGTCTTCTCCTTTATGCTACAATGGCAGCATCCTGTTCTCTAGTGAAGACCGATGAAAAGTATTCATTTAGTGCCTTGGCCATACCCTCTCCTCCACAAGAAGATTTCCTTTTTTGTCCTTAATCGGTCCCACCCTTCCTTTGACTGCCCTTTTACTATTTATATGTTTATAAAAGACTTTTGGGTTCCCTTTTATGTTGGCCACTAATTTATTCTCATACACTCTCTTTGCCCCTCTTATTCCCATTTTAGATCTCCTCTGTACTTTCTGTATTCAGCCTGGTTCTCTATTGTATTATGAACCTTACATTCGTCATAAGCCTCCTCTCTGTTCCATTTTAATCTCTATGTCTTTAGTCATCCAGAGAATTCTAGCTTTGGATGCCCTTCATTTCTATCTCATAGGGATGTGTCTACACTGTACCCAAACCAACTCCTCCTTGAAGGCCTCCCATTGTTCAATTACTGTTCTACCTACCAATTTTTGATTCCAATCCATCTGGGCAAGATCCCTTTTTAACTCACTGAAATTTGCCCTCCTCCAGTTAAGCATTTTCACATTTGATTGTGCCTTGTCCTTTTCAATAACTATTCTAAACCTAATGATATTATGATCACTGTTCCCCAAATGCTCCCCCACTTCCATTCCCCAGAACTAGATCCAGCACTCTTTCCTTTCTGGTTGAGCTGGTAACACACTGTTGCAGAAAGTTTTCTTGAACACGTTTCAGGAATTCCTCCCCCTCTTTGCCCTTTATGCTGTTTCTGTCCCAGTCTTTATTTGGATAATTAAAGTCCCCCATTATCACTACTCTATAGTTCTTGTATCTTTCTGTAATTTGCCTGAAAATGTTCTCCTCTATCTCCTTCCCACTATTTGGTGGCCTATAGTATACACCCAGTGGTGTAATAGCTCCTCTATTGTTCCTTAATTCTAACTAAATAGTTTCTGTCTTTGACCCCTCAACTACATCATCCCTTTCCAGTGCTCTATTAGTTTCAACCGCCCCTTCTTTCTCTCCTTCCCTATCTTTCCTGAATACTTTGTAGCCAGAAATATAAAAAACACAATCCTCCCCTTCTTTGAGCCAGGTCTCTCTTATTGCCACTAATCATAGTCCCATGTGCAATTTGAGCCTGCAGCTCACCAATCTTATTTACCATGCTACGTGAATTTACGCACATGCACTCCAATCCCATCTTAGACTGCCTCGCATTTGCCCCTGTCTGATCCCTCCTATATAAATGCTAGTTCTGCTTTGTTGTTCCTACCGTTATGTAAGTGCAGGCTGGCGTTCCCATGAGCAGGCAGATTTGAGTGCCTCGCTTCTCGTAGTCCCCTCCCCCACTGACAGATTCCACACTCTGCTGAGGAAGTGATGGCCCCTTTAAGTCTTGTGGGGGAGGGGGGCAGGGGAGGGAACAAAGATCTTGTGTTGACCCTTTTTTTTGTTTCTCCACTGGGCCTTTCCGGGTTGAATCCTGGCTCCCTGGGGTTTGGCTCCAGGGGGAGGTCTTTTATCGGAGGATTCGGCCTATTTTCCCCACAGCGACTGCCTGCCCACGGGGAGCTTTCCCTTTCACTCGGTAACACTGAGGAACCTCTCTATGTTGAACATTAATGTGCGTGACTGACCTGCAACTGGGATCTTTGATTGGAGTCATTGTTTTTTTTGTTTATCTCTCCGGGAAGAGAGAATCTGGGTTAAGTAGTGTAAGTGATCACATTCTCTGTTCTCTGTTGGTACAAAGGTCTGATTATCCTCGCATGGTACAGTAATCGAGCAATCTCAATTATGTCAAGACGAAGCCTTTTGTACACTGATCAGGTGATTCCCTAGGGAGTTGCCATGTCACAAAATTAACAAAACCACAGTTATACTTTTACTAAACTCTCGTTCAACTTATTGAAGGCACTGCCTTGCTCTTCTGGTCTGTGTCTCTGTCTGTCTGTCTCTTGCTTTCCCTCTGCAACACGTTCCGATGTGTGCCTGTGTTTTTTTTTCCAGTTACATTGTGGAGTTTTACTCTGAGTCAGAAGATTGTAGGGTTCAAGCCTCACTCCAGAGACTTGAGCACCGAATCTAGGCCGACACCCCAGTGAAGTACTGAGGGAGTGCTGCACTGTTGGAGGTGCCATCTTTTGGATGAAACGTTAAACCGAGGCCCCACCTGCTCTTTCAGGTGGACGTAGGCCCTGGGGCCGAATGGCCTACTCCTGTTCCTATCTCTCTTATGGTAAAAGATACCACGGCACTATTTGAAAAAGAGCAGGGGAGTTCTCCCTGGTGTTCTGGCCAATATTTATCCCACAACCAACATCATTATTACATTGCTGTTTGTGGGACCTTGCTCTGTGTGGAAATTGTCTTGACGCGTTTCCTACATTACAACAGTATCTTCACTTCAAAAGAACTTAATTGGTTGTAAAGCGCTTTGGCTCTGAGGCCTCACTCTCTCATTTGTATCTCTCCTCTGTGTGTGTGTGTGTGTGTGTGTGTGTGTGTGTCGCTCTCTCTCTCACTCTTTCTGTCGTGCATCCTCTGTCTTTCTCCTCTGTCTTTCACTCCCTTTGTGTGTCCTGTTCTCTCTCTCTCTAGCTCACTCTTTCTGTCTTGTGCTCTTTCCTCTGCTGTGTGTGTCTCTTTCTTTATGCATATATCTCTATCGTGTGTGTGTGTGTGTGTGTGTGTGTATCTCTATCTGTCTCATGCTCTCTCCTCTGTCTGTCTCTCTGTGTGTGTATCCTGTCTCTCCCTTTGTGTCTGTCTGCCTTTTTCTCCCCTCTGTCTTTCTCTTGCTCTGCCTCTCCCCCATTCTCTCTTCTCCCTCTATCTCTTGCTGTGCCTCTCCCCCATTCTCTCTTCTCCCTCTATCTCGTGCGAAGTGAGGGTGAGCTCAGCTTGTACCCTGCCCATGGACTGTGTGCTGCTATTGTTTGTCTGATCTGATCATTTCCTCTAACAATGGACAGTCCGTTGAGGGCAGTGTCATATTCTGGACAGGACTGTGGCAGCTGTCCAGCTAAGCTATCAGTGGTATTGTTAACCCTTTTGGCACTGAACTAGTTTGTAATTGAAAAGAAAGACTTGCATTTCTATAGCGCCTTTCACGGCCTCAGGACGTCCCAAAGTCCTTTACAGCCAGTGAAGTATTTTTGAAGTGTAGTCACTGTTGTAATGTAGGGAAACCCGTCAGCCAACTTGAGCACAGCAAGGTCCCACAAACAGCTTTTATATGGAGAGTGGGCGGACGGGGACTCTGTTTAATGTCCCATCTGAAAGCCGGCACCTCCGACAGTGCAGCACTCCCTCAGTACTGCACTGGGAGTGTTGGCCTAGATTTTGTGCTTAAGTCTCTGGAGTGGAACGTGAGCCCATGACCTTGTGACTCAGGAGAGAGGGCTGCCAACTGCGTCACAGCTGACACTTGAAAAGATGGATTTGATTTTGAGTGCTTGTTGACTGGTCAAGTGGCTATCTACGATGGTAATCATGGGATGGAGATGTGTGCATGGGGAGGAGGGTTAACAAGAACCTATAGAGTAAGAGCCTTCAGGAGAGCAGGGGAGCAACGAGGGAGGGGGTATGGAACTCTGAAGTATTGCCCGCACTGAATGTGTTCCTGCCTCCTTTGAAGTCACAATGAACACGGTGATACTGCCACCACCGTCCAGGTAGGGTGAAAATGAAGGACTATTCTGTGTGTGCATGTGGACAGAATGAATCCTGAGGAGGATTGGGAAAGTGGAGTTGGGCAATCTGTCTCCTCTGTCTCCTCTGGTTACCAACCTTCCTGTCAGTGAAAATGGTTTCTCCCCATCTACTCTTCAAAACCCCTCATAATTTTGAACACCTCTATTAAATCTCCCCTTAACCTTCTCTGTTCTAAGGAGAACAATCCCAGCTTCTCTGGGATTGTTCTCCTTAGAACAAGGGTTTGGACAACCCTTGTGATGGTGTGAGACCACGAGGGATGCTTGCTCATCTACGGCGATGTTTCTGCTGGGTTGAAACTCAATCATAGAATGATACAGCTCAGAAGGAGGCCATTCAGCCCATTGTGTCTGTGCCGGCTCTTCGAAAGAGCTATCCATTTAGTCCCACTACCCTGCTTTTTCCCCTAGCCCTGCACGTTTTTTTTTCAAGTATACATCTAATTCCCTTTTGAAAGTTACTATTAACATGCTCCCACCACCCTTTCAGGCAGTGCATTCCAGATCACCATAACTCACTGCATAAAGAAATTTATCCTCATCTCCCTTCTGGTTCTTTTGCCAATTACCTTAAATCTGTCTCCTCTGGTTACCAACCTTCCTGTCAGTGAAAATGGTTTCTCCCCATCTACTCTTCAAAACCCCTCATAATTTTGAACACCTCTATTAAATCTCCCCTTAACCTTCTCTGTTCTAAGGAGAACAATCCCAGCTTCTCTAGCTATAATACTAAAGATAAATATGTGTCACCATAACCATCTGATCATTTGCTACTTCCACTTCATTCTGGCTAACCTGCTCCGGGTCCATGTCATCCCACTGAGACTGACAGTGTGAGGGAGCTGGATTAACATCAGTAAAGATACAGTCAGTAACACAGGGTGCTGGGGGAGAGGGGTTACTGAGTGACAGTGTGAGGGAGCTGGATTAACATCAGTAGAGATACAGTCAGTAACACAGGGTCCTGGGGGGAGGGGTTACTGAGTGACAGTGTGAGGGAGCTGGATTAACATCAGTAGAGATACAGTCAATAAGTGGTGCTTTGTGCAATGTCCTGACCATTCCCGCTGGGAGCTATCTGCACCATTAATCGTGGTGTTGCTCAATTGCTGACCTCGTTATTTACTGACGTTAGCCTGTGGCTGAGGTGTGGTTTTGCCCAACTCCTAATGAAAACCAGCAGAATGACAATCTGTTTTAATAATTCATAGCACCAGAATGAGTCTCTTGGCCGTTGCTATGGAGAACATTTTGCCCAGTTACTAACTGCAGTAAGAAAGAAAGAACTTGCATTTATATTGAGCCTTTCATGACCTCGGGATGTCCCAAATTGGCTGTAAAGCGCTTGAGTACTTTTGAAGTGTAGTCACTGTTGTAATGTAGGAAATGCAATGTGATAATGACCAGTTAATCCATTTTAGTGATCTTGGTTGAGGGACTGGCCAGGACACCGGGGAGAACTCCCCTGCTCAAAAGCAAAATACTGCGGATGCTGCAAATCTGAAATAAAAACAGAAAATGCAGGAAAAGCTCAGCAAGTGAGGCAGCATCTGTGGAGAGAGAAACAGGGTTAACGTTTCAGGTCGATGACCTTTCGTCAGAACCAGTCCCGACCTAAAATGGCAATCGGGGTCCTATTTACGTCACCCAATTCCCATATTAAAAGGGGCCAATCGCCTGGAACAGGCGAGCACTTTGGACGCCCGGTGGTAGGACCCCTTTCAAAATGGCGCCGGCCGCATCGCCGTTGTTAATGTAACTTTGTAACTTCCTGCTCCCATCCAACTTAATGTGCCTCCTAATTAGTTGACGGACCATTTAGGAGCTTCATGAGGTCCTGCAATATGTCCAGTCCAAGTGCAGTTGTCTTTTCTTTAGTCAACTATGTGGCCATCATAAGAAGGGTTGTTAGCCCTGGGGAATGGATCACCTTCCGTTTCAGGCACCCAGTGTCCGTGTCAGACGCTCCCAGATTTAAAATGGGTAGATGCATGAAAAAGTTCTCTCTCAACTAGATTGATTCCTGGAATGAGAGGGTTGTCCTGTGAGGAGAGAAAGAAGGAGTTTAGGAGAATGAGAAGTGACCTCATTGAAATGGCCATTAATTATGTGACTGAGCCCATCTAAATATATTTCCTTATGGGCCGTTGGAGCCAGCCGGCAGAGAAGAATTTCAACTTGTTCTGAGCTGAACTCCTCTGAGGTGAAAGGTCAGCATCTAATCCACTGCACCACTCTGTTCCTACAGACGTGTGACTGCCAACATCAACAACTTGCATTTATATAGCGCCTTTAACGTAGTAAAAATTCCAAGGCGCTTTAGAGGAACGTAATCAGACACAATTTGACTCTGAGCCACTTAAGGAAATATTAGGACAGGTGATCAATAGCTTGGTCAAAGAGGTAGGTTTTAAGGAGCGTCATAAAGGAGGGGAGAGAGGCGGAGAGGTTTGGGGAGGGAATTCCAGAGCTTAGGGCCCAGGCAGCTAAAGGCACGGCCGCCAATGGTGGGGCGAAGGAAATCAGGGATTCACAAGAGGCCAGAATTGGAGGGGCGCAGAGATCTCGGAGGGTTGTAGGGCTGGAGGAGGTTACGGAGATAGGGAGGGGCGAGGTTCATGGAGGGATTTGAACACGAGGATGAGAATTTTAAAATCAAGGCATTGCCAAACTGAAACTCAATGTAGATCAGCGAGCACAGGGGTGATTGGAGAACAGGACCTGGTGCGAGTTAGGATACAGGCAGCAGAGCAGCTCTGTACCTCATGTTTGAATTTTAAAGCGTGGTTAGTAAATCGGCCATTTCCGAACGTTCACTGATTTCTGTCCTTTCATTGTCTACAGACTGCCGGCAACCGTTGCAACCGGAGAATGGCGGCTTCACGTGCCACCCCTCGCGCTGCGATGTCTTTGTGGCCAGCACGGTCATCGAGTACTTCTGCCATGAGGGCTACACGCTGAAGGGAGACTACAAGTACCTAACCTGTGAGAACGGAGAGTGGCAGCCCGCGATGGAGGTCAGCTGCAGGCTGAACCCAGGTCAGTGCTGGGGTCACTCGCTGGAACCTGGGAAGAACTTGCATTGACATGGCGTCTTTCACAATCAAGTGCTTTATAGCCAATGAAGTACTTTTGAAGTGTAGTCACTGGTGTAATGTAGGAAACGGGCAGCCAATTTGCGCACAGCAAGATCCCACAAACAGCAATGTGATAATGACCAGGTAATCTGTTTTTTTTTAGTGATGTTGATTGATGGATAAATATTGGCCAGGACACCACCATGGTGGGCTGATCTCGAATTCCCTTCCAAAACCTCTGCATCTCGCTGCCTTCAGCAGCCTCCTGAAAACATATACCTTCAACCGTGCCCTCAATCTCCCTCTCTTATTCTCTTTCCCCACCCACCCACCCACCCACCCCCAATCCCTAAACCAATTCCTTCACTCCCAACTCGCTGTCTTCTCAGACCGTTTTTTTTTCCGCACGAGGTGCACCTTATGAATGGAAATTGCTGGTTCTCCAGCGTCACCGTCCGTGGGCCTGGGGAAACGGAAATGTCCCTGAATCTGCCGACATGCTGAGGGTTAGTGTCTGAATCCCAGTCACCAGCAGCTTCAACTCATTGGCCTATAAATTCGGACGCTAACTAGCCTACTAAGCCCTCAATATGGCGGGCAGCGAGTGTGCGCACATTTCCGTCTGGAAGGCCCCCGCCCGCCATTTTGGGAAAGGTGTTTTAGGGAAGCAGGCATTGGGCCCTTTACATATGCACTTAAGGGGCCCAATGCCTGTTTGGTTTGCTCCGACTGCAAGATTGGTTTGACCTGAGACAGCTGGTGACAGCGGTCTCGGGGAAACCGGGCCTAGAGATCACCTGCTACCTACAAGGTAAGTTTTTGACATGAGCCGTACCTGAATGTGGAGCCCGGAGGAGGAGGAGTTGTCCTCCTGACCCCAAGTTTAAACCCCCCCCCCCCCCCACGGTTGCTACTACTCCCAACCCCCGTCCCGAATCTGGGCTCCAACCCACGGACCCACTTACCTGTGACCCAATCTTGCACCCTGCCCCCTCACATCCTCAAATATGGGCACACCCAATGTCTAGACCTTTGCTTTTAATGGGATCTGTAAACAATTTTACAACACCAAGTTATAGTCCAGCAATTTTATTTTAAATTCACAAGCTTTCGGAGGCTTCCTCCTTCGTCAGGTACATTTACCTGACGAAGGAGGAAGCCTCCGAAAGCTTGTGAATTTAAAATAAAATTGCTGGACTATAACTTGGTGTTGTAAAATTGTTTACAATTGTCAACCCCAGTCCATCACCGGCATCTCCACATCATGACTTTAATGGGATCAGTCTACTTGGAAATGTATTGTGGGGTTCTTAATATTCATATCAGCCTCTGCCAATAGAAGAGATGAGGGAGTGTGAGATATGTGGAGACCCCTTCAGCCTTATTTACTAGCGAGTACCTCAGATTATTAGACACACTGCATTGTTGGTTCCTGGCATGGATGTGATTTACAGGTGTTGAAAAGCTGTGCTCATTCTGTTTAACCTCCTCCGTTTAGATAAAGATACAGAGCCAAGTATTGGAGTTCCAACACTTTCCATAGTTGCATCCACTGCCAGCTCTGTCGCCCTGATCCTCCTCCTGGTAGTTTTATTTGTTTTACTGCAACCAAAACTGAAATCATTTCACCACAACAGGTGAGTAAAGAGCAGTCAGAGGGGGAGGGAGAGGGTGGGACGCTGGGGGAGGGGGGAGGGAGGAGGGAGGAGGGAGAGGGTTGTACGCTGGGGGAGGGGGGAGGGAGAGGGTGGGATACTGGGGGAGGGAGATGGGGGGACGCTGGGGGAGGGGGGAGTGAGAGCGTGGGACGCTGGGGGAGTGAGAGCGTGGGACGCTGGGGGAGTGAGAGCGTGGGACGCTGGGGGAGTGAGAGCGTGGGACGCTGGGGGAGGGGGGGGCGGGAGGAGGGAGAGCGTGGGACGCTGGGGGAAAGGGGGCGGGAGGAGGGAGAGCGCGGGACGAGGGGGGAGGGAGAGGGCGGGACGAGGGGGGAGGGAGAGGGCGGGACGAGGGGGGAGGGAGGGGGCGGGACGAGGGGGGAGGGAGGGGGCGGTACGAGGGGGGAGGGAGGGGGCGGGACGAGGGGGGAGGGAGGGGGCGGGACGAGGGGGGAGGGAGGGGGCGGGACGAGGGGGGAGGGAGAGGGCGGGACGAGGGGGGGAGGGAGAGGGCGGGACGAGGGGGGGAGGGAGAGGGCGGGACGAGGGGGGAGGGAGAGGGCGGGACGAGGGGGGAGGGAGGAGGCGGGACGAGGGGGGAGGGAGGAGGCGGGACGAGGGGGGAGGGAGGAGGCGGGACGAGGGGGGAGGGAGGAGGCAGTGGGTTGGACGCTGGGGGAGGGAGAGGGTGGGAGTGGGGGAGAGGGGGAGGGAGTGGGGGTGGGGGAAGGGGTCGAGAAGGAGGGAGGGTGGGGAGGGCGGGACGCTGGGGGAGGGGGAGCGTGGGATGCTGGGGGAGTGATTTGGGGGGAGGGTGAAGAAATGTTGGACATCATAAAGAGTGGCTACTGGGGGAGGGGGACATGAGCTTCCCGCCCCCCCCCCCCCCCCCCCCCCTTAGTCAGGTATCAGCCCAGCCAGCCAAAAAGTGAGTGTGAACGCACCAAATTAAAGGGGCAATTTTCCTAAAAGCCCCATGACAATGCCAGAAGGAAAGAGTACAAGGTGCTGTGCATTTGGGGCAGGGTCATAAGGGCTAATTCATCAATCCTGCTTCCCAGTTGGGAGATTCCCACTCCATGGGAGAGCAGGATAGAGGCGGGGCTACAACACTGGGAGCATGGGATTGGTCAATTTACTCCAGTGTACGATCTGGCTCTCCATCAGATGCGGCATGAACCCTGGGCTATTAGTGATCCTGTGTGTTTGGGGGTTCGTTGCTGTTACTGTTCCGACACAAACCCGGCTAGACAAAGCCACATTTAAATTTGTGTTTAGTGTTTACGCGGCTGTTGAGGCTGGGGGTCAATTGAAAATGTCAAAATTGAGATTGATGGATTTTTGTTGGGTAAGGGTATTAAGGGTTACAGAACCAAGGTGGGTAGATGGAGTTAAGATACAGATCAGCCTTGATCTAATTGAATGGTGGAACAGGCTTGAGGGGCTGAATGGCCTGTTCCTGATCCTCAAGGTTTCCTGAGGTCTAGGTCAATGTGAAAGTCCTACTTGGCTCAACCGTGTGTGTGCCTCTGTGTCCCCAGGCGAGATCAGGGTGTGTCGGGGGATCAAGTGTCCATCGTGGTGGACGGGGGTCCCCGTCTCGCTGCCTTCCTATGAAGAAGCCGTGTACGGCAGTTCGGGGGCCGCCATCCCGCCTTCCGGATCCCGGGTACAGATCGTCTTGGCGGAGGGGCCCGGCCCAGGAGGGGAGGCTCCGCGGGAGGGCACTGGCTGCGGCAGAGGTACCGACGACAGCCCGGGCAGCCCCGGGGACGGTGAAGCCCACGGCGGCAGCAGCAGCAGCAGCCGCTCAGAGACTGTTCTGGTTCATCAGCCCGCCTTCTCCTCGCCCGCCCACCCCCGCCGATCCGCGCTCAGGCTGTCACGGTCTTCGGACACTCAAGACTCTGAGAGCAGTGACGTGCAGAGTCTTCTGTCGCTCGCCTCCCCTTTGGGATCTGCTGACGGTAAGTTGACGCCTCCGACAGGGCTTTCTGTTTTTGTTTTGCAGGACTTTGACTGAAGAAGCGGAGGTTGAACAGGAAGTGCTGGGTGGGATGAGTTTGCGTAACAACTAGCATTTATACAGCACCTTAACTGTAGTAAAACGTCCCAAGGCGCTTCACAGGAGCGATTATCAAACAAAATTTGACACCGAGCCACATAAGGAGATATTGGGACAGGTGACCAAAATCTTGGTCAAAGAGAGAGGTTTTAAGGAGCGTCTTAAAGGAGGAGAGAGAGGTGGAGAGGTTTAGGGAGGGAATTCCAGAGATTAGGTCCTAGACAGCTGGAAGCACGGCCGCCAATGGTGGAGCGATGACAATCGGAGATGCGCAGGAGGCCAGAATTGGAGGAGTGCAGAGACCTCGGAGGGTTGTAGGACTGGAGGAGGTTACAGAGATAGGGAGGGGGTGAGGCCATGGAGGGATTTGAAAACAAGGATGAGAATTTTAAAATTGAGGCATTGGCGGAGCGGAAGCCAATGTAGGTCAGCGAGCACAGGGAAGATGAGTGAACGGGAATTGATGTGAGTTATGATACGGGCTGCAAAGTTTTGGATGAGCTCAAGATGCCCTCCTTTTACTGAACTACACTGATCTCATTTTCACCACTTTTTTTAGTCGCCTTTCACTGCTCTCATCAAGATCAGGGAGGCGTTTTTTATCAACCCAGCATTGCTTTCATCTATTGGGCAAAGCTCACTGTCCCATCAAACACTCCCAGGACAGGTACAACACGGTTTAGATACACAGTAAAGCTTCCTCTACACTGTGCCACCAAACACTCCCAGGACAGGTACAGCACAATTTAGATACGGAGTAAAGCTCCCTCTACATTGTCCCACCAAACACTCCCAGGTTAGTTAAATAGCTTAGGTTCTCCACAAATTCTGGTCAGGTCTAGGATGAGTTGGATGCAGAGTAAAGTTCCCTTCACATTGCCTCTAATCCTCAAACCCAAACTCCGAAGAGCGCCCATACTGGACCAGGTTGACAATTCCCCTTCCCCACAGGGCCACCCTTGAACCTCTCTGAAGCTCATGCTTAGAGTCGAATTAATCTGGCCTGTGGATGAGCATCCAATAGGATTCTTTAACAGCCAGCAGTGGAGACCAGACTTCCATCCAGTCACTCTCCGCTGGATTGTTATCCAGATGCCAAAGGTGAAACGGCAGTGCACAGCTCACTGGGCCACCCAGTCCCCCCAGTGTTTTTCTTCCAACAATAATGAAATGCTTTGCAAATCATTTAAGACCCTCGACCCAAACTACTAATAAAGAAGTTGAGGGAGTACTTTTACATTCCTTGCCATTGAGGGGCAGTTTGCCTGAGTTCACACAATATGTTCCACTGCTGAAATCCATCAGATTGGGGGCCATGTACAGGGTTGAGTCAGCATTGACTCTTTGGGCTGATTTTATTGGCAATCTTATTGATATTTGGAATGCCGTTGTGTTGGGGCTCACTTTCATAGCCCTTTGTTCGTCCTTCCCCAAGTATCACACACCACACTCAGTTGCTACACAGGATGCGAGTGCTGGGCTTGTCTCCTACCTCCTGCTTGTGTGTGATTTTTAAAAAAAAATTTCCCCCGCCCCCCCCCCTCTCTGGATGCCACACATCTCGTCTGGTGCCCGTGTGAATACAGCCTTACCTCTTAAAGGCATTGGTTGTCCTTGTAACACATGCTCAGTGCAGCCCTTTTTGGTGATATCCATGTCAGCTGGAGTGCAGTGAGGCCTGGCATTCATTCATTCATTCATTCTCTCTCTCTCTCTCTCTCTCCTTCAGTGGGCCCATGATTGTTGAGCACTAACCAACTTACAACACAGAGATCTGTTTCATGCATTTCTCTCTCCTTCACTTAATCTCCACTTTAGATGGAAGCTAAAAATAATAGAAGACCCAATTTCTTTGTCTTTCTTGCTCACTTACTCTGTCTCTCTTTCTCTGTATCTCTCTCTGTCCATCTCTTTCATTTTATATCACTCTCTCTCCTTGCCTCTTGTCTCTGTCTCCCTGTCTCTCTCACTCCCGGCCTTTCTCTCCCAGTCCCTCACTATATCACTCTCCTTGTATCTTTCTCTCCTTTTCTCTGTTGTCTGTGTGTGTGTGTGTGTGTGTGTGTCTCTCTCTCTCTCTCTTTTTCTCTTTCTCTCTCTCTCTCTCCATCACTTTTGTGTATACAAATGTCTCTAATATTTGTAGGCCTGTTTCTCGACATTTGCCAAAACCTCTCTATAGCAGTAGTTTCACATCCCAGCGGGTCAAAGGCAGGGCTACGACATCGCAATAGACAATTATAACAACGCAGCCCAGATTCCCCAAACCAGTGCTCCCTATGCACGAGACTCACCGCTGGAAGGGCGGGAATGCAGAATTACTCGTTACTACAACAATTACTTGCATTTATATAGCGCCTTTTAATGTAGCAAAATTTCCTAAGGCGCTTCACAGGAGCGTAAACAGACAAAAGTTGACATGAGCCACATAAGGAGATATTAGGACAAGTGACCAAAATCTTGGTCAAAGAGGTAGGTTCAATAAGGAGGGTCTTAAAGGAGGAGAGAGAGGTGGAGGGGTTTAGGGAGGGAATTCCAGATCTTCGGGCGTAAACAGCTGAAGGCACGGCCGTCAATGTTGGGGTGAAGAAAATGGGGGCTGGACGAGAGGCCAGAATTGGAGGAGTGCAGAGATCTCGGAGGGTCGTAGGGCTGGAGGAGGTTACAGAGATAGGGAGGGATGAGACCACCTCTCCACCCCTATGAGGCGGGGGAGACTGTTCTGTCAGTGTGCCATTAGAAGGTTGTGAACAACTAGTTCGACCTTTGATCTGTTTATTCTTAACATGAACCCTGTTCCCTTTTGTTTCAGATATTCCTTTGCTCAAGGATGCGTAAGGTCGTCGGTGTGGGGGTGACCTGCTCAGCTTCCTCCTCCTTCTCCTCCTCCTCCTCCTCCTCTTCAGCACTCGACTTTCTGTCTCCGATTGACCGACTCTGCATTGAACCCTTCAGCAGGAGCTGCAGCATGGAAGCCCGGTACGGGAGTGACTCACAGGGACACGGTACTGTCCACACTCTGCGCTGAGCACATTCCAGCTATGGAGAGGCTGCCTTCATATTGGGATAATTCTGGAAATGGTGACCCTCTAGTGCAGGATTTAGACTAGTCATTGGGTGGTGGGTTTCACGAGTCAAATAGCTTGACCTGTGCATTTTTTAAAACGCATTTTCCCGCCTCTGGTTCGATCCTTAGTGCTATCCCTACTTCCTCCTCCTCCTCCTCCTCGCACCAGGCACTAGCGCGCCCTGCGACCTCTTACCAGCCCCCTTCCCCGCACCAGACAGACGTCAAGCCCTTGAGCTAACGAGCCAACTCTGAACATTGGTCGAGGTTAAAGTTCAGCATCGCAACGCAAGATCCCAGCACTGGAGCTGAACCCCTCAGCGGTTTAATGTCTCATCCGAAAGACGGCACCTCCGACAGTGCAGCACTCCCTCAGTTCTACACTGGGAGTGTCAGCCGGGATTTTGTGCTCAAATCTCTGGAGTGGGACTTGAACCCATGACCTTCTGACTCTGAGGCGAGAGGACTACCCACTGAGCCACGGCTGACACAAAAAGGGAGGTCGTTGTGTACTGAGGGGCCGATTTGCCCTTTTCACACAACTCCGAGACCTCAGGATCTTCCCAGGGTTTGGTGGGGGGGGTGGTGGGGGGCACTGCAGGATGAGACGGGGGAGGCATTTATTGGTGAGGCACTTGCACCACTCTGATGGGGTAGATCAGGCAAGAACAGATTGGTGAAACACATCTCACCTGCAATGGAAGACAATCGGAGATGGGTCCTTCAGTGGCCGACCTGCGGAGAAAGCGGCTCAGGCCTCCCCGCAAACCGCTCTCGGCCCCGATAAACCAGCTCAGGCCTCCCCGCAAACTGCTCTCGGCCCCGATAAACCAGCTCAGGCCTCCCCGCAGATCGCTCTTGGCCCCGATGAACCAGCTCAGGCCTCCCCGCAGATCGCTCTTGGCCCGGATGAACCAGCTCAGGCCTCCCCGCGGACCGCTCTCGGCCCTGTTAAACCAGCTCAGGCCTCCCCGCAGACCGCTCTCGGCCCTGATAAACCAGCTCAGGCCTCCCCGCGGACCGCTCTCGGCCCTGATAAACTAGCTCTAGCATTTTAGCAGGCAGCCTATCAGTCAAAAGCAGCGCTTCCCCTGAACTACACATCTGTGGCCGAGAAATTCAAGTGTGACTGATGAGGTGGTGGAAGAGGGTAGGTTCTTTAACACTAAAGAAATCTAGCACTTTTCACAACCTCAGGATGTCCCAAAGTGCTTTTTTTGAGGTCCAGTCACTGTTGTAATGTAGGAAACGCAGCAGCCAATTTGCGCACAGCAAGATCCCACAAACAGCAATGAGATTATGACCAGATAATCTGTTTTTAGTGAAGTTGGTTGAGGGATAAATATGGGCCAGGACACCGGGGAGAACTCCTCTGATCTTCGAAATAACTGCATGGGATCTTTTACGTCCACCTGAGAGAGCAGATGGGGCCTCGATTTAACGTCTCATCCAAAAGACAGCACCTCCGACAGTGCAGCACTCCCTCAGCACTGCAGTGGAGCGTCAGCCTAGATTGTGTGCTCAAATCTCTGGAGTGGGACTTGAACCAATGACCTTCTGACTCTGAGGCGAGAGGGCTACCCACCGAGCCACGGCTGACACTTAAAGGGAGGTCGTTGTGCACCCCCACACTCTCTCTCCACTACCAGTATGGCCTCCCAGATACATTGCAGCAGATCAACAAGCACCCCTGATCCTGTAAGATTACGTAAGGAGATAGCATAGGCATGAAGACTGGGACCTCTGTGTCTAAAATCCCCCGCCCCCCCCCCACCAATGCCCTTCGCGTCATGCCGAGAGACTGCAGTCCTCCATAGCTGGAATACCAAATCCCGGTGGGAATTCTCATTCGCCTGGCTTCAGCCTTCGTGCAGTTTATATAAAAAATGGAAGTGGAAATATATATATTTTTTCTTTTTGCTTTGCTGGCGTGAATGGTGTACGTGTGTGTTTCTCTTGGATTGGCCTCCGCTTTAGTTGAAGGGCCAGGAAAAGTGGGATTCCAGGGCAAGGGTCCAACAGTAAGTCGGGGGGGAGGAGATGCATGGATTTGTTTCCAAAAAAAACCCAAGACTCGCCCGAATTAAAGCAACAACAACATACATTTATACAGCACCTTTAACATAGTGAAACATCGCAAGGAGCTTCACAGGACCGCGATTGACACTGAGCCACGTAAGAAGATATTAGGACAGATGACCAAAAGCTTGGTCAAAGAAGTAGGTTTTAAGGAGTGTCTTAAAGGAGGAGAGAGAGAGGTAGAGAGGTTTAAGGACGGAATTCCAGAGCTTAGGGCCTAGGCAGCTGAAGGCCAGAATTGGAGGAGCGCAGAGATCTCGGAGGGTTGTAGGGCTGGAGGAGGTTACAGAGATGGGGAGGAGCGAGGCCACGGAGGGATTTGAAAACAAGGATCAGAATTTTAAAATCGAGGTGTTGCACAGTGATTTAAAAACCCAAGTGGACCAGGGTCCGGAGAACTTGGAACGTGCCCACCTCAAGCACTAGGATGCGGTAATCCCATGTTCACTGGTGATACCGTAACACCACACACACACACACACACACTATTGGTGATCCAGTAATCACGGTATCCTGAAGGCTCAGCGATTAGCAGAGAAGGCCCCATGTTCACTCCTTGGCCGGTGCTGGGTCAGCGCGGGATGTTGGGATGGCAAGGGAAGATTGCAGGTGGGGGTCTCTGATGGCTGTCCGCTGACCGTCTGCCAGAGTGCGCAGGGGCCTCGGGAGGGGGAACATATCGGGCTCTGCCAAGATGCCCCTGCAGTCGAATAGCCTGCTGGCGCTTGCTGTAAAGCATCCTGCAAATGGGTCAGTGACCCTCTATGTCGAAGGTTGCCGCTAATCTGTCAACTCCTTTAGTATGACTTCGAAGTCAGGAGGCTGAACGTACGAAAAATGACGGGCAGGAAAAGACCCACTAGTCCAGCCAGCCTGTCCCACACAACTGCGATGCCTTGTGCATCACAATATATAAACTCCCCACCCCACCTGAACACCATGTGATCTCCTGAGAGAGGCAAAAAACCAGATTAAAAACTCTAGGCCAATTAGGGGGGGAAAGATGCGGAAACTGCCTCTTCGACCTCCTTAGCCTGATGCTGCGCAGGAGTGGAGCCCCATCGCAGTGTCGAACGATAATGCTCAGGTGTGCCCTTTGACCTTCTGGGCCCATTATGAACTGCAGCAGAGTATTATTTGTAATGTTTTTTAGGTGAGGGTGGTGATATGGATACTCCCCACCTGCACTCCAAAACTAGCCAGGACCTGGACTCTGTGTGCGGGTGTCTGTGTGACTCTCCGTTGACTCCCAGAGAAATTACATAGAATTTTACAGCATAGAAACAGGCCATTCGGCCCAACGGGTCCATGCTGGTGTTTATGCTCCAAATGAGTCTCCTCCCACCTTATTTCATCTAACCCCATCAGCATATCCTTCTATTCCTTTCTCCCTCACCTACTTCCCCTTAAATGCATCTATGCTGTTTGCCTGAACCGCTCCCATGTGTTTAGCGAGTTCCACATTCTCACCACTCTCTCTTGGGGGGGATCAGTGAGCCTACACCTGCTGCCGGCTGACAATCAGACTCTGCAGCTACCAGTCTCGAACCGGCAGCACGGTATAACCGGAGACTAACTTCCAAAAGGAGCCCTGGTGTTCTACTTTCCTAGCCCTGCCGTCTGAGAGGCTTTGCGTGTGCCCGTGCCAAGGTGTTGCGTGAATGTGTTCCAAGTCTCGCTCTTGGATTAACCAGTGCTCTTTTCTAACAGCTTCTCGGGGTCTTGGCTGTAGTGGGGAGGTGTGCATTGTTCATTAAATTTTACCATTTTTTTTTGTTGTAAATAAATAAATTCTCCAACGTTTCCTAAATGAGGAACGGGATGCTGTTGTACAGCGATCCCGCGGTTGATGCAGAGGCAAGAGCACGGTTTCTTGTGACCTGACTGTTAGTGTAATGGAATGGAGCTGTGGAATGTGTCGGAGGTCACTCAACCTGTGCATCTTTGGTTTTTGCTTTAAAGTTTCTTTGGAATCCTGTATATTGCAATGGGTGTGAAGATAGTATTTTAATATTTGTACAAAGTTAATTTAAGTTTAATTGTACTATGTATATAACTGCATTTCTAAATAAATTTACTCTTTAAGTGAAATAATTTGCATTTCAATCACGCTTTTCATGACCTCAGGTTGTCCCAAAGCATTTTACAACCAATGTATTACTTTTGAAGCGTAGTCACTGTTGTAATATAGGAAAAGCAGCAGCCAATTTGTGTACAGCAAATCATCTGTTTTAGTGTTATTGGTTGAGGGATGAATATTGACCAAGACACTGGGGAGAACTCCCAGCTCTTCTTGAATTATCTCATGGGATCTTTTATATCCACCTGAGTTTAATGTCTCATCCGAAAGTCGGTGCCTCTGATCGTGCAACACTTTCTCAGTGCTGCACTGAGGAAATCAGCCTGGATTATGTGCTCAAGGGTCTTGAGCAGGACTCGAACCCACGACCTTCTGACCCAAAGGTGAGAATGCTACCCACTAAGCCACGGCTAACACCATGTACACTAGGTTCCATTAGGGGGATGTCAGTGGGTAATGGTAAGGAACGGTTGATTCATTATTATCCCTTCCCTAACTCAGAAGCATGTGGCCAGTCAAAGCATCTCTAGCACAGCCCTTGCTTAGCACATCCTGGAAATCGAACCTGGGATCATCCTGGTCTTGTGTGCCTCAGTACCGCACTAGGCAGGATATGTAACCTACTGATGCATCGGGGGGTGGGGTGGGGGCAGCCGTTTGCGATCTGGGGTGTGTTGCTACAGAGTGTGTTCCTACAGGGAGAGGGTGTGCACTCCACATCAGGCAAAAGGAAACTCAATCTTCGGTTTGGAGTCTCTCAATCATGGTGATGGGATTCTGTGGTCAGATACCTCAATGACCAAAAACAAAATGGCATAACTGGTCCAACAGGAGGGAGTTCTCTCTGAACTGTTGCCTGATTTTTACAAAATTCTTCAGTGTCATTTTTTCCTTCAATTTACCCCCCCACAGTTTTCTTCTAACTTTTCCCATCATCGTTACCTTAAGTTTTTTGGGCTTTACTCTTTACTTCATCGTTCTCTCGCCTTCCTCTTTAAAAGTTCATTTTCTCAGAGTAGGCCTCATTGGTTAATTTTCTCAATCTTCTTTTCCCCTGAAACTTCTATTCAGAGCCTATTTTGACTCTCCCTTCCCTCTCTCTCTCTCTCTCTCCTCCCCCTGGGTTTATATAGGATGTTGTCATCCTGGAAATCGAGCCTGGGATCATCCTGGTCTTGTATCTCAGTATCTCTAATATTGCTCTAATTGAGTATTATAGGATATTGTCTTACATCCTTTACTCTAATATAAGTTCGAGCAGTAGGGAAACACTGAAATTGTCTGGTTAATACACTTTATTAAATCATGTCAATGAGATAATAAAACATAATCCCTTATGACAACTTGCATTTATATAGCACAGTTAATGTAGTAAAACGTCCCGAGGCGCTTCAAAGGAATCTTATCAAACATGAGCTATGGGTACCAATAATATTTGCATACCCCACGAGATAGCATCTTTGCTCCTCCGAAAGAGTAGATTGAAGAGTTCCCTTTTTATTTTACTCTGAGCTTTAGAATGTTGTATTCTTGTATGCTTCATTAGGGAGGGCAAGTGTGTGCATCAGATATCATCACTAACTTCCCGTGTGTGTTCTGTTGACACAGTTGTTGTTACCCTTTCTTATGTCCGCTTTTGATGTCTTATCGCTTCCAATCTTTATTGCAAAGGAACCTTGTTCCCTTATCTACACTGGCAATCAAAATTCTTTCTTCACAATCCCCCCGCCCCCCCCCCCACTTCTGTGATATAAGCCCGTCTTGTTCAGCTGTGTGTGTGTGTGTGTGTGTGTCTTTCTCTTGTGTGTTTCAACCTCGCTCAGTATTGATGTGGAGATGCCGGTGATGGACTGGGGTTGACAATTGTAAACAATTTTACAACACCAAGTTATAGTCCAGCAATTTTATTTTAAATTCACAAGCTTTCGGAGGCTTCCTCCTTCGTCAGGTGAACGATGTGAAAATGAAATCCTCGAAATGAAATCGCAAATGAAATAGCTCAGTATTCGTTAATTCTATATAACGACTGAGCTTATTCTATTTGATAATCTATACGTGTCTATCCTTACAATGCCTTCGGCTCTGAAGTTCTGTTCATCCTTCTCCAATGTTATCAGTGTCATTCTGATCAAAAGATAGGGGAGTTGAGTTTCAGCGTGTTTCTGCCGACAATATCAGTATAATCCTAGGTGGAATCGGCCAAACCACCGCAAAAGATCGGGGGAATTTTAAACGCAAGTGAGTTATGCCCAGAATCACGTGGGCTCGTGTTTTCCGCGACCCTTTTCGCTGGTTCGAGATTCGATTCGCCTGAATCGGGTCCCGCCCACAAAAGTGGTCAGGCCCCCGTGTCGAAATTGGGAGATTCCGCCAATTGCGCTGGTTCGGGAAGGCTCTTCAAATTGCACTCATTCTCTTAGACCCACAGGCACAAGTAGGCATGTTTAACCGATTAATGTACACCAATGAAACTATTAAATGGTTCAGTGTAGGTTTTTTTAAAGTCATTTTCAGGGATCCCTTCTTTGTGGTGGGTGGGTGTGTGGGGGGAGACAGATGGCTATTCCTCACTCGCCTCCCTCCCAAATAACATGCCTACTTTGTTGAGCAAGTCAAGTGAAAATCATCTAAATTCACTTACAGAAGGAAGTGAGTTCAAATGATGATCAAGGCCAGGGCCTCTGAGGAATGAGTCCAAGGACATTGGGTTTCATCTTGTCCACTGCTAGTCTCTTTCCCTTGGAGATTGATGACATAAAGCACAGCCCATAACTTAAAAACTGACCACACCACTGAGAGTTGGGATTATTAGTTTTACTTCACTACATCATTTATATTGAACCAGGTGATGTGATGCGGCTGCAAATTAGTTACATCCTGTGTGTGTGTGTCTCTCTCTCTCTTTAATTTATCAATACTTTCCTCTTGTTCCTCCTAGTCTTACGTTTTCTTCATCCTGCTTCAAGACTGATTGATTCCCAGATCTCAAATATTCTGAACACCTGACCTAACAGCACTGTGGGAGCACCATCACCGCACAGACTGCAGCAGTTCATGAGGAAGGTTCACACCACCTTCTCAAGGGTGACCGGGGATGGCCAATAAATGCTGGCTTTGCTAGTGATTTCCACATCCTGAGAGTGATTTTTTTATTTAAAAACTCCTTATCTCCTTTGGTCTTCCCTTCCTTATTCCAACTTGCAGGCCTGGTGTCACTGAATTAGTACTACGGTATATTCCCATTTTCTCTCCAACCTTGATGGTGTGCTGCACAATGGGGCCGGTCTTATTGACTTATTTAATAAAAACAACACACAATTTTCACACCAGCAGCTTGGCTATAAATGTGGGGGGGGGGGGGGGGGGGGGCTTGAAAAGTGGCTGAATCCAAACACTGCTTAGAAATGAGGCTTATTGTCTGAGGCGACACCTTCTGGCTTCCTGCAGCGCGAGTGACCAAAAAAAGACCAAATCCCCTTTTGTCTCTTCTTTTGTAAATGAAGCTACCAAGAGGGCCCCCCACAGTGCGCCACGCTCCCTCTCCTTTTCTCTGTGTTAGAGACCCTGCTGAACTCTTGTATTTGAAGGACTGTGCCACAGCTGCAGTCTCCACTCCCCACCCCCCCCCGGAACACGCTGATTACACGCTCCTCTTTCAAAGCTATGCTTCCTGCATTGGTGCCCTGTGCAGTTCTTAAACTGAAGACTCCAGAGAATGGAAGAGACACTGCAGCCCTTCCTTTTGAAGAACTGGCTTGATCTGAACAGATATCCCAGAGCGTAGCTGCCTCTGCCCAGTCAATGCTGATTTTTTTTTTAGTCCATTCTCAGGATATGGGCATCGCTGGCAAGGCAAGTGTTAAGGCCCATCCCTAGTTACCCTGAGGAGCTTGTTAGGCCACTTCAGTGGGCAATTAAGAGTCACCATGTTAGTGTGGGACTGGAATCATATTTTGTGTTTCCTTCTGTAAAGGGCATTAATGAACTACTGAGTTTTTATGACACCCTGACAGCTTTTACTAATAAATGCTTTTTATTTCCAGATTTTTTAGAAATGAATTCTAATTCTCAAACTGCTATGCTGGGATTTGAACTTACTCTGGATTACTAGTTCAGGCCTCTGGAGTACTAGTCCAGTATTACAACCATCATGCTACCATACCCTGGTCTTTGCATCCAATATCAATTTGGAGGCTTTATATAGAATTTCTACCCTCCCACCACACCCCTCTGTATGGTTTTAACTCCTCGCACAGATAGTTTCATAGCTGCCAGACACTCCCTGTTAGTTCACCTAAGTGGCTCCTGTTTACATGCAGGATCTTCCTTGACATGCAGCAGGCCCAACTGTGGAAGGTATAGCTTGGCAGGCAATTCCCAGCAAGAATCACTGGGCAGGAAGGAGTGGGAACCCTGATGGATTGTTCCCTCCCTAACCCAGTGATGAAGAGGCCAGTTGCACCACCCTTACTGCCACCAGTTGTGATCGCCTAACTCAGAGCAGAGATCAGACCTGGAAACCTTCCCAATGGGCCAAATGGCCTCCTTCTGCGCTGTGTCATTCTGTAATTTGAATGGCTCAGCAACTCAACCTCTGGTGGTGGGGGTTGGGGGGGTGAGGTGGGTGGATGAAGCTGATGGCTTGGTTTTCATTCAGCCATCCATCCATCAAGTGTGCTCTACATTTACTTATCATCTTTGGGATTGAACCAGAACCCAATGCCAAACGATGTGTGCAGTCAGCATCACTCCTGCGGCATAAAATACTAAACTCTAGAGCACTGCCTGAGCCACACGCTATCTCCCAACATCTTCCTTGTGCAGAGATTTGCCAGCAAGTCTGTCAATCAAACTGCAGCCACCTTATGCTGTGCCCACAATAGGATTGATCTCGCCCCAAAGTGCGTGAATATTTGATGCCCATCTGAGATGAGATGAATTGCTTAGCTTAATGACCCCAGTTTTTGTGGAGACCTTTTTAACTCATTAACACTTCAAGTTTCCCTCCGTCTCAGTACTGTAGCTTTATAAAAAGGTGCAAATTCATTCTTTTTTTAATCCAATGTGGAAAAATAGCCAAACAAAAATCCTAAATATTGACAACGTTGTTAGCACATAGTAAACTACAATTCAGGAAGCCCATTCCCGTTTGATCAATATGTGGAAACCAAGCAGCCTAGGAACATCCCTGGAGATCCTCTTAACAACACTTTGTAAATGGAAGATCGACCGATTCCTGTAGCATTTCCAAATAGGAGGCTGGTGTCCCTGTGGTATCAGACGTCAATACTGCAGTGATCCTTGCAGTCAAGAGACTCCATCGGCAGAACCTTTAACCCCCTCTGGAAATTCACCTGAGTCACAAGTGGTCAGTCAATATAGACAACAGCATAGTTCAGTTACAGTCACCTCAATAAAATAGAATTGAAAAGCAGAGATGTTATGTTAAACTTGTATAGAACCTTGGGTAGACCACACTTGGGAGTACTGGGTACAGTTCTGGTCTCCATATAGAGGCACTGGAGAAGGTGCAAAAAAAGATTTACAAAGATGATACCAAAATGGAGAGGGTACAACTATCAGGAAAGATGGAACAGACTGGGGCTTTTTTCTTTAGTAAGGAATCTTACAACACCAGGTTATAGTCCAACAGTTTTATTTGAAAATCACAAGCTTTTGGAGGCTTTCTCCTTCGTCAGGTGAGTGTCTTTAGAGCATTTTTTCTTTGGAGCAGAGAAGACTGAGGTGACTTGATAGAAGTTATTAAAATTATGACAGAGGTTTTCAATGGGGTGGGGGGGGGGGGAGGGGGGAAAGAGAAAACACAGGGGGCAAGAAGCCAAAACTAGGGACCATAAATATAAGATAGTCACTAATAAATCTAAGAATTCAGGAGAAACTTTTTTACTCAGTGGTTAGAATGTGGAACTTGCTACCACATGGAGTGGTTGAGGCAAATAGCATAGATGCTTTTAAGGAGAAGCTAGATGAACACATGAGGGAGAAAGGAATGGAAGGATCAGCATATAGGGTTAGATGAAGTAAGATGGGAGGGAAGCTTGTGTGGAGCATAAACACTGGCATGGACCAGTTGGGTCAAATGGCCTGTTACTGTGTTGTAAATTCTATATAAAATTGATGAGTGTTAGTGTCAATTCTGCAGTAGCTTTAGGTACCATGAACGTTCTCCAGCCCTTTACACCCTTCTGAACACAACCAACTATTAACATTTGTTTGGATTTTATGATCCATAAATGAACAGATTATACAAAACTTCCAGATTTGCTGTTGTAGTTTGGGATGAAAATATTTCCCTTGAAATTAAGTTGCAGGTTAGTGCTACCCTCTCCCTCAATTTTCTACATTCATCCTTTCTTGAAGGCCCAAGCTGCGCTACACATTTATGGGCGTCCGTATTCTGCCAGTAGCTTGCCCATATTTGCCTACAGAGGGCATCACAGCCAAGTCTGATCTTGTCTTCATCAGACACCCACTTTGCAGCGGGAGTCATGCGCTAGCAGCGAGTGGGAACAGACCTCTGTACATCCCAGCAGAGATTAACTAGCAAAGAGGGGCCAAACCTGAACTTCCTAGCCTGTATAACTCAATACCAGACTCTGTGCTACACATACTCGGAACTATCGAGGGAATCCTGCTGCTGCCTTTTGTGTACATATCCAATTAAATACACCTTTGGAAAGAAAGTTATAACAGGCTGGATCTTGGAGTGGGGCAGCGGGCTCATGCCCCTTTAAAGTTTTGAGCTGAAAGGTGCAGACAAAAGTCTGCGCCGTAACTAGCTGGTAAGGTGTATCTCTTTAAGCAATGAGATTTAAGGATTGAAAAAGAAACAGGAACAACAGAGAAGGAAGCTGAATTAGAGTTGAATCAGGTACAGAAAGAGAAATAGAAAAAAGGAAAGAAACATTGGAGTGAGAAAAGTGAAAAAAGGAAAACATTTAAAAACTTTTAGAACAATTTACCACCTGAAGGAATGAGACTCTAGTTTAAATTGTTCCATTTCTGGGCCAGAAAGGTGGATTGACAGTCATTAACAATTAGCATGTCATTAAAAAGGTACTTACTGTTGATTACTAGACTTAACTTTGTGGTGAGTTTAATGGGCAATTAATTTGCAAATCCAGCAAGTTCTTGAAAATAACGGAGGCTAAGGGCGAGATGCTGTTTGTGCAAAGCAAAGGGCGGAGCGGCGTAAATCAACCAGTGAGTGCTGGAGATTCGCGACTCACAGTGTAACTCAATCCCCTGAACTCGCTGGCTGATTCACACATCAATAACTGCGTGCATTGTTAACGTGCCGTTATTTTTCCAGCAAGATCCGGCCCATTAGTGAGGATAAAACAAAATCCTAGAATTGTAAAAGCATTGTGCAGTACACAATAGATCATTGTATTCCCCGAGTGAAGGGGAAAGGGGCAAGATGCAGTATGGTTCAGTAACTCAATGAGTATCCCTGGCTTAGTGAGCTGCTGAGCCACACAGGCCTGGAAGGGCCCCATGTGTAATCCTCAGTCTGCGCCAAGTTAGTTGATCTCATTCAGTTCCAGTTGAGGGATGCAACAATTGGACTCAGCACCCCAGGTTACTGATTGCAGTGAAAAGGGGCTGGGGGAATAATCCAGGATTCCTGCTCTTGATCGCCATCTAGCAGCCCCTGCCGGAAGAGTATGGACGTTGGGTCAAGAAAGGATCAGGGTCGGCTGTGATGTCCATTTTTATCTTTATTAGTCATCGTGGATACAATCACTACAGCAATAAGAAAATTTAAAAAACTTAACAAGATCGATCAAAATTAATGGCAACTTTATTCAGGAGTAAAAAAACCATAGAATCCTGAAGTATAACAGTAGTTTTAAA
Source organism: Heptranchias perlo (assembly GCF_035084215.1). Classification (NCBI taxonomy): domain Eukaryota; kingdom Metazoa; phylum Chordata; class Chondrichthyes; order Hexanchiformes; family Hexanchidae; genus Heptranchias; species Heptranchias perlo. Next base: position 14,219,578 of record NC_090334.1, read on the forward strand.
AATAGTTTTTCATTCACTAACCAATCAATCAGAGTGTCAAGCTCTGCATAAACGCGACTGTATACAGAGCCATGTAATCTGGTTCAATGGCTTCTCTCATCGTCTGTCGCAGATCACTCAGTGTGGATACGGTGGGTGCACCTCCCGCGTTCAGAATCTTTTCAAAGAAACTGCTCCATAACTCCTTGTACAGCAACTCCATTCTGTAAAGGTATAAAAAGTCAGACTTACATTTATTTAGTGCCTTTTACAACCTTTGGCTGTAAAGTGCTTTGGGACATCCTATGAAGTACTTTTTGAAGTGTAGTCACTTATGTAGGGAAAAAGGCAGCCAATTTGCAGGACAGCAGGGTCCCACAAACAGATAAGGAACAGATAATAGAATAGAATCATAGAAAGGTTACAGCACGGAAGGAGGCCATTCAGTCCATCGAATCCGTGCCGGCTCTATGCAAGAGCAATCCAGCTAGTCTCACACTCCTGCCCTTTCCCCGTAGCCCTGCAAATTTTTTCCTTTCAAGTACTTATCCAGTTCCCTTTTGAAGGCCATGATTGAATCTGCCTCCACCAACTCCTCAGACAGTGCATTCCAGATCACTTGCTGTGTAAAAGTTTTTCCTCATGTCACCTTTTTCCTCATGTCACCTTTGGTTCTTTTGCCAATCACCTTAAATCTATGTTCTCTGGTCCTTGACCCTTCTGTCAATGGGAACAGTTTCTCTCTATCTACTCTGTCTAGACCCTTCATGATTTTGAATACCTCGATCAAATCTCCTTGCAACCGTCTCTGTTCCAAGGAGACCCCCAGCTTCTCCAGTCTGTCCATGTAACTGAAGTCCCTCATCCATGGAATCATTCTAGTAAATCTCTTCTGCACCCTCTCTAAGGCCTTCACATCTTTCCTAAAGTGCGGTGCCCAGAACTGGACACAATACTCCAGTTGTGGCCGAACCAGTGTTTTATAAAGGTTCATCATGACTTCCTTACTTTTGTACTCTATGCCTCCATTTATAAAGCCCAGGATCCCATATTCTTTTTTTAAGCACTTTCTCAACCTGCCCTGCCACCTTCAACAATTTGTGCACATATACCCCCAGATCTCTCTGTTCCTGAAACCCTGTGTCCTCTAGTTTATATTGCCTCTCCTCATTCTTCCTACCGAAGTGCATCACTTCATAGTGATTTGGTTGAGGGATAAATATTGGCTAGGACACCAGGGAGAACTCCCCTGCTCTTCAAATAGATCTTTATACATTTGCCTGAGAAGGCAGACGGGGGGGGGGGGGGGTCTCGGTTTAATGTCTCATCCGAAAGACGGCAGCTCCGACAATGCAGCACTCCCTCAGTACTATACTGGAGTGCCAGCCTGGATTATGTGCACAAGTCTCTGGAGTGGGATTTGAACCCACAATCTTCTGATTCAAGGCGAGAGGGCTACCCACTGAGCCAAGGCTGATACCCTGCATTAAGGGACTGCTAGGGACTGCAATTATTTGCATACAGAACATTAACCTAAATGCAAATTACATCCATAGGCCAAAAATCAATGGAGTGACAGTCGTACATTAAATTCAGTTCGGGCACCATCGAGCAACACCATAGGTGGTTGAGATGGAAGGATACAGGTTCAACTCCTCATTGCGTGGAGTTCCTGATTTCTGTTGTGCTACAAGGGTGGCAAGGGCAGGTCCAGCACTTCTGTTTTGGCCAAGTAGTCACAAAGGTTCTCATACACCCAGCATGAGGGCAGTTGCACTGGCAGATGTCTGGGATCAGATCACTTAGTCCCAACTCCTTGGCCACTTGGGCCAGGTGATCCAGGCATGTCATAAGTGAAATATAGAGTCCTGGTGATGTGGGGGTGGAAAAGAGGGCACATCAAAAAATTAATTAATCTAAAAGGGGGGAAAAAAGTTCAGAGGGTCATGCTTGGCACAGCCATTTGGTGGGCAAGGGGCATGAGTGGCATATTTGTACCAACATGAATTTTACCCATATGTTTGAGGAGGTGCAGAACAACTAAACACTTCCACAAAGGGAGAGCGAGTGGATTCTCACCTTCTAGCATCTGGTTCAAAAGATGCAATACCAGACAGGAAAGCCAGTTCACTGCCCAGTGGTGGATGGGCAAATCGTATGCTTCTCAACAAAAAAAGGTCAATATATGGGAATCGCAGGTGTAATGATTGGGCGGTGTATTAATGTGCTAGGACCAAAAGGTTTAAAATGGAATGGACAAGAGCTGCTCAAGCAATTTACAGGTCACTACATTATCGACAGTGCTGGCTCTCACCTCATTTATCAACACAGAAACTAGGTGCATTGATTTTACATTTTCTGAAATGAAAGGATTTTTAGAAAATGCAGCACGAACATTGCACAACACAAAAAAAAAGTAATGCCATTGAAGGTACCTGTAGGATGTAGGGCTGAGTATCCACAGTGAACCCTCCTTGCAGACATCTAGATGTCTCCCAAACAGCAAGAAATGCACCGTGTTTGCAATTCCTAGACGATCAACCTGCAACAGTCAGCAATGAGGGTCAAAGTTAGAGCACACACAGACATGGGCTTGTTAGCTGTAAACAGTGGCTTGGCTCCTCCTTCACACAAGCTGCCAGCTTTCTCTCTACTTTCATCTTCCTCCCAAGGGGGCATTTAGAATTGAGCTGCAAAGGTAAGGTTTTCTTAAATAAATAACTATGCTTTCCTTTCCTGGTTAATATAAAGACGTTCAGCTTTAATTCATCCAAACCAGTGTGTTGCAGATACAATCTCATTCTTGGGTTGTTGGCAGCTCTGGGGTAGCTTACCCAAGAGGCCCATTCTTCACATAAGAACCTGGACAGCTAGTATCAACAAGTTATTCAATCATAGAGGGTCATAGCCAAGCTCCATTGGGTTCAAAAGCATTGACACACACTTTCCACCAGGGGATCATGGAATACAAACAGGAATGGGAACCATGTCTGCTTTCACCTCACTCCCTAACCCAGTGTTGTCCAATAGAAATTGCTGACTGGTCACAAGTGTGGCTACGGCGACACTGTTTTAGTTACATGCACTAATTTTAGAATACACCTCACGTACACTCACAATTGAGATAAATGTACTTCACATGCGTATCTTTACTTAAACATCTACCATTCAATAACCAAGGAAGTAAAGCAGCCACAACAATCAAAAAATACTTGTATACTGATTTTTGTCTTATTTACCAAGTGCACAGAAATGTTAAAGTTCACATGCGTACACCATGCGAATGTGATGAGTGTATTGAGATCACGTGCCCAATGGCAGTGTCTATTGCTCATTTACTAAACAGAAATGCAATTAGCCACATCTGGATTCCCAATTGGCCACATGGCTAACATATTGGACAGTACTGGTCTAGCCCCAGGGCACAGAACTCTCAGCACCTCACTGTTCACCATGGACCCAGACCAAGGAACGAACAGTGAGCCACTTCATTCAACTTCTAATTGAGAGTCGACTGAATTTTAAACTAACTTTTATAGTTAATGGTTAGTAAACATGTTTGGGGGTCAACAGACCATAATAAAGACTGCAAGGCTTAGACGCATTTCCAAGATGGTCACTCAGACAATTTATCCTCAAAATGCAGCCCAATAACCAGTTACTCTTAGATAAGAAACAGTTAATTGTCCAGCACAGGTGTACAGCACTCAGAGAATTTAGCTTCAGCTAGATCCAGTGAGATGCAATAAGCCACTTGCGACGACCTTGATTATGCTTCAAGGATTTGGCAAGATGAAATTTTGAAATTGAAATTCCATTCCTGTAAAAACTTGACCCAACCACTTGTGTTTCAGAACACAACAGGATCACATTTTCATTGTGAATTGCACACTATGAATTGTTTACATTAGACAAAGAAAGAACTTCCATTTATATAACAGCTTTCATGGCCTCAGGACCTCCCAAGGCACTTTGTACTTCAAAAGTACTTCATTGGCTATAGTCACTGTTGTAATGCAGGAAACTTGGCAGCCAATTTGGGCACAGCAAGGTCCCACAAACAGCAATGTGATAATTACCAGATAGTCTTTTTAAAAAAAAAGTGATGGCCATTCTAAACCAGTGCCACACCCCGATGGATTTCATAGTATGATGCAGAACAGGAGGGTATTTGGCCCATTGTGCTGTCTTTCAAAGAGCTATCAAATTAGTCCCACTCCCCTGCTTTTTCCCCATAGCCCTTTAACTTTTCTCCCTTCAAGTATTTATCCAATCCCCTTTTGAAAGTTATTAAATCTGCTTCCACCACCCTTTCAGGCATCTACCGTAGGAAACAGTTTCTCCTTATTTACTCTCTCAAATCCCTCATGGTTTTGAGCACCTCTTAAATATCCTCTTAACTTTCTCTGCTCTAAGGAGAACAACAAAATCCTGGAACTCCCTTCCTAACAGCACTGAGAGAACCTTCACCACCCGGACTGCAGCAGTTCAAGAAGGCGGCTCACCACCACCTTCTCAAGGGCAATTAGGGATGGGCAGTAAATGATGGCCTCGCCAGCGATGCCCACATCCCATGAATGAATTAAAAAAAGTCTCTCCATATTACTGAAGTCCCTTATCCCTGGTACCATTCTAGTAAATCTCTAGTAAAACCCTCTCTAAGGCCTTGACATCCTTCCTAAAGTGTGATGCCCAGAATTGAACACAATACTCCAGCTGATGCCTAACCAGTGTTTTATAAAGATATAGCATAACTTCCTTGCCTTTGTACTCTTATGCCTTTCTTTATAAAGCCCAGGATCCTGTATGCTTTTTAAAAAAAAAATTAAAAACAGCCTTCTCAACTTGTCCTGCCACCTTCAAAGATTTGTGTACAAACACCCCCAGGTCTCTGTTCTACCTCCTTTAAAATTGCACCATTAGTTTATATTGCCTCTCCCCATTCTTCCTACCAAAATGAATCACTTCACACTTCTCAACGTTAAATTTCATCTGCCATCTGTCTGCTTATTTCATCAAGTCTGACTATGTCCTCCTGAAGTCTGTTACTATCCTCCACATTGTTTACTACATTTCAGAGTTTCATGTCATTTACAAACTTTGAAATACTGCACATGCAGTGGTATTTAGTGGTGCAGACCAAAAAGGCCCCGGTTTAATCCCCTGTCTGTCCTCCATTAATTGATTTCAGTTGTGGGCAACATGTGTGCCCCTGGGCAAGAAGGATGGGGGAAATGGACGAGAGAAAAGCAGCACATGATCCCCCTCTGCTGGAAGTTGGACTTCAAGACAGGGACAGCACCAGACCTTGCGATGTCCTCCCCTCCTTGGTTGGATAACTAATTGCTCATTGTAGCTGTTCTTTGTGGGCGAGCCTAGAGAAAGGGAGAGGCTGCTAGTGAAGTGTAGCTTTATTCCATCATGAGCCATGATCAATTGAAAGAGTAAAGGGTCAACTCCACGTCACAATAACAAACCCATAACAACCTTACTGAGCATGATGTCGAGTGCCATCGCTATGTGCGGGTCAGTGCTAATTAAATTGCAGTAGCACAGTGTGAACCGTTTTGAATAGTGCAGAGCTAGGTTAGTCCCTTGTGGCTGCTTACCTGGTAGGCACTACTGCACTCCAACAGGAGCTCCTTATTGTGTAGTGAATGCACTGTAGGAAAACCTGTAAACTTGGCAACGTCAGACTGTAGCCTCAGGTCCAAGCTGTGAGTGAAGTCCACGAGCTTTACTAAACAGTCACGGTTGGGGCACACAGAGGCACTATTATTAAGCCTAGAGGGGAAGGCAGATTACAATCAGGTTAAACAGACCAGTCTCCAAAAAAGGTACATAGAGTAAAACTCAAGCGTATCCAATAACCTGGTGTACTCATTAGAAAGGAGGTAGGTTGGAAACGTGGGCCATAATATTCAAGCTTGCTGCATTTTAAAACAACCATCCTGGTGTACAACAAACCCACAACACTCACTGGCAATCAGGAATTCAGTACAAGATACATGCAGCTGCGTAATTTTTTTTTTTTTTTTTGAGTATAACCCTTCCCATGGTCATGCTGGTCTAGATCTGCAGTGTCCAGCAGTTGGGCCACGAGCTCCTTTCATCTGGCCTGCCCATCTCAAATTAAAAGCACAAAGCTGGTCTGAACTATAGCTACCTTCGTCTGGAGCTGAAGGGAACTGTAGCCGAAATCGGCTTTGTGTGCTCTTAATAGAAAAGAGCAGCAGGGCTGGATGAACTGGCTAGTCAGTTGGGAACTTGCCATGGATGGTCCATGGTTTATTACCCTTTTTATACCGGATATTCTGGAATTTGTAAGTCAATTCTGATTGGCATCGAAATCCACACAGCAATTGAATGTTGTCAAGGCCCAGAGACACTGCAGTGTTGTCAGAAGATTGTGGGTTCAAGATCCACTTCAGAGACTTGAGCGCAAAAATCTACGCTGACACTCCATGCAGCACTGAGGGAGTGCTGCACTGTTGGAGGTGCCGTCTTTCGGATGATACATTAAACGGAGGCCCTGTCTGCCCTCTCAGGTAAAAGATCCCGTGGCACTATTTCAAAGAAGAGCAGGGGAGTTATCCCCAGTGTATTGGCCAATACTTATCCCTCAACCAACATCACTAAGAAAAAAATTATCTGGTCATTATCACATTGCTGTTTGTGGGACCTTGCTGTGTGCAAATCAGCTGCTGCGTTTCCTACATTACAACAGTGGACTACACTTCAAAAGTACTTCATTGGCTGTAAAGCACTTTGGGACGTCCTGAGGTCGTGAAATGTGTTATAGAAATGCAAGTTTCTTTATTTTTGCTGGAGTTTGGCCCTTCTAACAGCAGTGACAATATTAGGTTAGTCCTGGCCTCTGCCAGAGTCTAGGAAACCTTTCTTCCATTGTAGATAAGTAGAGCAGATAAAGAGTAGGCAGCAAGTGGCTGCCTTTATTGCTTGGTTCTGGATTGTGTGTTACCTCAATCTATGGTCGACTTGCTGGCCATATTCCAGGATTGGGCAGGTGTAGGTCTTGTACAGTCTGAGGGAAGAATTCAGCACTGATTTCCTGAAAATTGAACCCCGGCTTCAGAATCCTTGATCCAACAATGCTCCAACCGATCATAAAACTATCCCAAGCTCATGCAAGAATGGCATCATTACTCAGCCACAAACCTTCATAAAAAAGAATGTTAAACTAACCAGTCAACAAGGAAGAGTGTTTTGGGCGCTATTCCCCCATGAACAATCTCGGCTGTGTGCATCAGTTCCACTAGGGCCAGTAAGTCAAGCGTCAGAAACACAACCAGTGCTTCTGACACAGATTTCAAAATTTGAGACAGACCCTACAAACAAAACAAAGGTAACAAGTTATTAGGAGTGCAGAGACAAACAGTTTGGTCCCAAATGCTGTAGATTGAACTTCATTTTCAAGCACATTTTCTAGCGAGTCAAGATGATTTAAACCCTTTCAACTAAATCATCCATAAAATAATTTGTACAAAAGGAATCAGGAAATACCAGCGACTTCACAGTTTAATATTGTGGGCATTTTGAAAGCAAACCCTCCAAAAATGCTGACCAGTGATAAACCATAATGTAGTAACACAGTCACCCCCCCCCCTTCTCCCCTCCAGGGATCAAACTGGAGATCTTCCTTATCCATCTCACTCAGTACCACACCAGGAAGCGCATTTACCCACTAAATCATTGGAGTAATGTTTTTCACCAGTTGCTTATAGGAACAGTACATTGGCTGCCTCTGCTACCAAGAAATGTACGTGAACCATGCAGTGATCATTCTTCACTAATCCTCCCTGTAAGAAAGCAGGTGGTGCGGGGGGTAATAACAGTCAGAGGATCAACAAGTTATCCACCACTGCACCATCAATTAAAAAGATCCTGTTGTTCTCTCCATGAAATTTGTGGATCTCACCTGTAGAGTTGTACAGTTCTTGTCCTGATCCACCGTCACACATCCATTCTCATACAGGTAGCAGCTGAGATTCTGGCTGAAGTAATTATTAAACTGGGAACCGAGCCGCATCTTGAGCTGCTGATTTATGTAGAAGTCCCATGGCACGGTGTGTGAATCCACCTGTTTGAGGGAAACGTTTATACAGGTCGGTGTTCATGCAGGTTTAATACCCCTTCACTTCAAGTGGAGCAGCCTTCATATGCCAATAGTAGCAGTCAGCCAAAACTCTGCTACCCATATCCTAACTCACACCAAGTCCTACTCACCCATCACCTGTGCTTGCTGACCCACATTGGCTCCCGGTCGGGCAAAACTTCAATTTTAGAATTTTCATCCATGTTTTCAAATCCCTCCATGATCTCGCCCTTCCCTGTCTCTGTAACCTCCTCCAGCCGTATAACTTTCCGAGACTGCCACACTCCTCCAATTCTGGCCTTTTGTGCACTCCCAATTTCCTTCATTCCACCAGCTGCCTAGGCCTTAAGCTCTGCAATTCCTTCCCTAAACCTCTCCCCTCTCTTTCAAGTCACTCCTTAAGACCTACCACTTTGACTAGGGTTTTGGTCACCTGTTCTAATATCTCCTTATGTGGCTCGGTGTCAATTTTGTCTGATAATACTCCTGTGAAGCACCTTGGAACATTTTACTACTTTAAAAGGTGCTATATAAATGCAAGTTGTCGTTGTCGAGGAGAAAGCTGTTTCGGCCTGAATCAGGATATCTGTACTCAACAAGTCTGCTCAAAAGCAAATTTTTTTTGCACAAACTCAAACCGTAATGTTTGGGGCAAGGGCAAGTGACTGCCCGTGCATGGCACAGAGCTCAACACCAGTTGGATAGAGTCTCCATATCTGCAAAAAGCACTTTGTTTAGTCCCCTATACTTGCCAGTTATGTTCCAAGCTGAGAAATGGGACATCTGTCCCCAAACCCAACTGGGTCTGATGAGCAGAGTCGCCAAAACTGTTTTCGTTTTCTGCTCCCATCTGCACCCCAAGCCCTAATCTAACTCCCCCTGCCCCAGGCTAGACTTCTCCGATGCTCACCTCCCTCCTCATTATAACACTGCAGCTCACGCCCTCCTAGCCAAGCTCCACTGGCTGTGTCCCAGCAATTTCATTGTTAAGATCCTAGTCTCCATGGTGTGGCTCCACCTTACCTCAGCAACTGCCTCCAGTTGTACACCCCATCTCTCCTCCAACAGGCTCCTCTACAATCCCCAGTCAGTAGATGTTCCCTCAGTCACAAATCCAATGATCTTTGGAAATTCCTCCCTAAATCCTTCTGCCTAGTTTCCTCCCTTCCCATCTTCAAAAACCTCCTGAAAACCCTCCTTTATAACGTCGCCCTTCTCCCCATTTTTGTTTCCCTTCTCTCTCTGCCTCAGTGGTCTGTAAAGTGCTCAGAGATTTTGCTTTACGTGAAAACACTACCAAAATTCAAGTTGCTGGAGGACGGCTTCTCTACTGTGAGGTTGGCTCCAGCTGACCCACAGGGAACAAATATCCTAATAGGACAACTCAAGAGAATCCATAACTTTATGTCAAGCGCTAGAAATAGTCATATGTACATGGGAGGAAACAAAGACTAAACGGGTCTCGAGGAATGAGCCCTTTAAACTCCCCATGCTGATAACTCTAGTTTATTCCTCGCTGTACACGGAGTGTGTTGAAAGGAGGAATGATGAAAATAAAAAAACGGAAGTAATACCTACACATTACACCAGCTATTCAGATAATGGAATTTTAACTCCATCTTCTATGCTGGGATACTTTACCAAAGCCAGTCATCCTGGCATGTTATTAGAGTGCTCATTTTCCAGGTGTGCGCAGAAAATGCCAGCAGGCTGTTCAACTGTGGGGGGCATTGCAGCCTAGAAGGATCTGGTTCTCAGTTAATACCAAATTTCCAGCAAAGGTCTGAAATCTTTCAGATTTCTAGCATTTGCTAGAATTTTCTTGATTTTTTCAGCACTGGGGCAAGGGGCATCACAGGGCCAGTATCAGAAGCAGGAATCCTGGCTGATTTATCTCCTCTTTAGCCAGGGATACAGAAGTCAATTTTAGCAAAACCCCCCAAATCCCAAGAGATATTAGCTAATTCAACACAGTAGCAGTATTATTTTTGAAATACGAATTAGGTTAACTAGACAAAGTCCTCAAATCAATTTATCGACCACTGGTGTTGAATGTTCGAGGACTTAGTCCCAGTTGCTTAGGTACACTTGCACCAAGCCCATTAAAGGAAAACGGACAACGTTGGTAACCCTCTCCCACTCATTGCATTAGTCTAATATGATGAGTCTCCTTCATGGTCTATGCTTACATAACCAATAAAGAATGTCTACAATACTGGCTTGTTTTTCATTTGCACTAAATTTGCTTTTAAAAAATTTGCATTATATCAATATTGATGCATTAGAATAAGGTTTGCAGATTGCAAATTAGATTAGTACAGAATTTGAGAAGTCTCCATGAAGGGGGTGGGGGTGGGGGGGGGGGGCGGGGGGAGAAAAGGAGTTGTGTTCACTCATTCCCAATATCCATTAGTATTCTCTGCAGTCGGAGTTTCCCAAAATGGCAACACACTACTGCCGGTCAAAAGCAGATTATACAGCAAAAAGGCTAGACCAGGTATTTTTGTGTTCTTCTCTAAAGCTGTAAAATACCTGAAGCCGCTCTAAATACAGATCCCAGTTATATATCTAATCTTACCACCGAATGACGCGCTACCCACCTTTATAATAGCTTTGGACAGGCTCAAGCTTGGATTGGTTCCGTAGAATACCAGGTGCGGTTCATGTTCTGCTGCTTGTTTGATGTTAAAGGTTTGCGAGCCTATAGAAAAAAGACTTTCATTTCTATAGCACCTTTCACGACATTCCAAAGTACTTTACATCCAATGAAGTACTTTTTGTTGTAATGTAGGCAACACGGCAACCAAATTGCACACAGCAAGGTCCCACAAACAGCAATGAGGTAAATGACCAGATAATCTGTTTTAGGTGTTGGTTGAGGGATAAATATTGGCCATGACATCAGGGAGAACTCCCCTGCTTTTCTTTGAAATAATGCCATGGGACCTTATGTCCACTTGAGGGCAGATGGGGCTTCGGTTTAACGTCTCATCCCAAAAATAACACTTCTGACAGTGCAGCATTCCCCCAGTACTGCACTGGTGTGTCAGCCTAGATTTTTTGCTGGAGTGGGACTTGAACCCATGACCGTCTGACTCACAGGAGAGAGTGCTACTAACTGAGCCACAGCTGATATCAGAAAGCAGAAAAAAGTGTAGCAAGCAAAGATACTGGTTGAGGTACACTGATTTAGCAGTACTACACCAGAGACCTATAAAGGCACTTTGGGAGCTGGCCAAAAAGCCCATTATAAAAGGAGGGGCATGTTACAGCAGAAGAGACTTCTTCTGGACAATCAGGTTAGCTTTTAATCAGGTTAGCTATTTCTCGTCACGAGTATTTCAATATTATCACTTGATAGGATTTAAAGATCATTTTTGACACATTATAGAGGAAGGAAGGAAACAAACATCTTCCAATAGGGACTCTTCTATTCAACACAATACCAGAAAATTTTCCTTAAAAACCCAAGGGAACAATTCGATGGATGGCCAATATTTAAAAATGTACTTTGTAGATGAATACATTTGAGATACAAATTCTAGATCTTGAAGATGGTACATCCTGGCTCCGTTTTCATACAATCAATTGTTGCATTAATTATACCAAATGAGCTGGAGTTGTGACTATTTTATGACTTTCTCCATTAATGAGCGCAAAAATAAAGTTTTTGTTGTATAGAGTTCTACCGTGAAGTAACCCAGTACAAAGGGACTGGTTTGTAACCCTGTCTATGCACAACTAGCTGTCCCTTCCAACCATGCAAGAATTGAATGCCTACTTTACTCTTAAACAAAAAGAAAAAATGTATACATGCCATTTAATAGTATAATAGGACAATTACTAATTGCTCTAAATACATACTATATAGAATCATAGAAAGGTTACAGCATGGTAGGAGGCCAATCGGCCCACTGAGTCCATGCCAGTTCTGTGCAAGAGCAATCCAGCTAGTCCCATTCCCCCGCTCTTTCCCCATAACCCTGCAATTTTTTTCCTTTCAAGTACTTATCCAGTTCCCTTTTGAAGGCCATGATTGAATCTGCCTCCACCACCCCCTCAGGCAGTGCATTCCAGATCATAACCACTCACTGTGTAAAAAAATTTTTCCTCATGTCACCTTTGGTTCTTTTGCCAATCACCTTAAATCTATGTCCTCTGGTTCTTGACCCTTCCGCCAATGGGAACAGTTTCTCTCTATCTACTCTGTCTAGACCCTTCATGATTTTTGAATACCTCTATCAAATCTCCTCACCACCATCTCTGTTCCAAGGAGAATAACCCCAGCTTCTCCAGTCTATCCATGTAACTGAAATCCCTCGTCCCTGGAATCATTCTAGTAAATCTCTTCTGCACCCTCTCGAAGGCTTTCACATCTTTCCTAAAGTGCAGTGCCCAGAACTGGACACATACTCCAGTTGTGGCCAAACCAGTGTTTTATAAAGGTTCATCATGACTTCCATACTTTTGTACTCTATGCCTCTATTTAGAGAGCCCAGGACCCCGTTAGCTTTTTTTTTTTTAAAACTGCTATCCCAAGCTGCCCTGCCACCTTCAACGATTTGTGCACATATACCCCCAGATATCTCTGTTCCTGTACCCTTTTAGAGTTGTGCCCTCTAGTTTCTACCACCTCTCCTCATTCTTCCTACCAAAATGTATCACTTCGCATTTTTCTGCATTAAATTTTATCTGCCACGTGTCCGCCCATGCCACCAGCCTGTCTATATCCTCTTGAAGTCTACCTCTGTCCTCCTCACTGTTTACTACTCTTCCAAGTTTTGTGTCATCTGCAAATTTTGAAATTGTGCCCTGTACACTCAAGTCCAAGTCATTAATATATATATATATATCTCTCTCAAGAAAAGCAGTGGTCCCAGCACTGACCCCTGGGGACCACCACGGTACACATCCCTCCAGTCCGGAAAACAACAGTTCACAACTACCCTCTGTTTCCTGTCCCGTAGCCAATTCTGTATCCACTTTGCTACTGCCCACTTTGTGCCGCAATCTTGATAAGCCTATCGTGCGGCACTTTATCAAGTGCCTTTGAAAGTCAATATACCACATCAACTGCATTGCCCTTATCTACTCTCTCTGTTACCTCATCAAAAAACTTCATCAGGTTAGTTAAACACGATTGGCCCTTAACAAATCCGTGCTGGCTTTCCCTAATCAATCCACCCTCATCTAAGTGACTGTTAATTCTGTCACGGATTATCGTTCTAAAAGTTTAACCTCAGTGGTGGGGAAACTGACGGGCCTATAGATGCTGGGTTTATCCTTACACCCTTTTTTGAACAAGGGTGTAACATTTGCAATTCTCCAGTCCTCTGGCACCACCCCTGTATCTACAGATACTTGGAAGATTATGGCCAGCACCTCATAATTTCCACCCTTACTTTCCTCAGTAACCTAGGAGGCATCCCATCTGGACTGGGTGACATCTATTTTAAGTACAGCTAGCCCTTCAAGTACCTTTTCTTTATCAATTTTAGCACAAAAATCGATGTTTGTATAAAAAAGCCGCTACAATCAAGTGATTGCTTGTGAAAACATGAGTTACCAGCAGATATCAGGCACCCAGTGGTTCTACAACCTTAGTGCATGATCATTTCCTTTAATGAGAATATAGGTCTCAGGTCAACAATTCGGTGGAAGGGGTGAAGTCTGGATGAAAACAGAAAAACCAGCCGTGTACACTGTACATACCATGCTCACTGGAGAGTGCCTAAAACCATCACTACACAAAAAGTGTAATTTAATGAACTGAAGTCCTAACTATCATTATCAGTTTTATAAAATGAACTTTATGAACACTGAATGAATATTAAAAAAAGGTGTCAGAGGTATGTTACGTACACCACGCAGTTACAAACTAATTTGATAGCATATTTTAGCCCACGGGATTAGAGAGTTGTGGCTTTGTGGATACAAAATTGATTAAGGGACAGATAGCAGAGTAGCCGCAAATGGTTGTTTTTCAGACTGGAGGGAAGTAAACAGTGGTGTCCCCCAGGGATTGGCATTAGGACCACTACTCTTCTTGATATATATTGGACTTGGGTATATAGGGCACAACAAAGTTTGCAGATAACATGAAATTTGGAAATGCAGTAAACAGTGAGGAGGATAGTAACAGACTTCAGGTGGATATAGACTGGTGAAATGGGCAGACACATGGCAGATGAAATTTAATGCAGAGAAGTGTGAAGTGATTCATTTTGGTAGGAAGAATGAGAGGCAATATAAACTAAAATGGTACAATTTTAAAGGGGATGCAGGAACAGAGACCTGGGGGTGTACATTCACAAGTCTTTGAAGGTGGCAGGACAAGTTGAGCAGGTTGTTAAAAATATACACGGGATCCTGGGCTTTATAAATAGATGTAAGGAATCTTACAACACCAGGTTATAGTCCAACAAATTTATTTTAAAATCACAAGCTTTCGGAGATTATCCCCTTCGTCAGGTGAATTCACCTGACGAAGGGGATAATCTCCGAAAGCTTGTTGGACTATAACCTGGTGTTGTAAGATTCCTTACATTTGTCCACCCCAGTCCATCACCGGCATCTCCACATCATTTATAAATAGAGGCATAGAGTACAAAAGCAAGGAAGTTATGCTAAGCCTTTATTAAACCCTGGTTTGGCCCCAGCTGGACTATTGTGGTCAATTCTAGGCACTACACTTTAGGAAGGATGTCAAGGCCTTGGAGAGGGTGCAGAAGAGATTTACTAGAATGGTACAGGGATGAGGGATTTCAGTTATGTGGAGAGACTAGAGAAGCTGGGTTTGTTCACCTTAGAGCAGAGATGGTTAAGGGGAGATTTGATAGGTGTTCAAAATCATGAAGGGTTTTGATAGAGTTAATAAGGAGAAATTGTTTCCAGCGGCAGGAGGGTCAGTAACCAGAGGACACAAATTTAAAGTAATTGGCAAAAGAACGGGAGGCAGCATAAGGAAAAAAATTACGCTATGAGTTGCTATGATCTGGAATACACTGCCTGAGGGGGCGGTAGAAGCAAATTCAATAGTAACTTTCAAAAGGGAATCGGATAAATACTTGAAGAGGAAAAATTGGTAGGGCCATGGGGAAAGAGCAGGAGAGTGGCACTAATTGGATAGCTCTTTCAAAGAGCTGGCAGAGTCACGATGGGCTGAATGGCCTCCTTCTGTGCTGTATGATTCTATGATTATTGGGTCCAGCAATTGTTCCTAGAGTTATTTTTTGCACAAGAGTCGGGATATGGAATTTAATCACATCAAAACATTCTTTCAGGGTAATTTCCAATGCTAATCTCAGGTAGGTCAGGTCACACTATTCGAAACAGAGGTACACAAGCCTGATGACAGTCCACAGACATTTGCCAAGTTTTGGGACAGTGATACCAAACTGGTGTGCATCACTCTCCTGCATTTAGATGCAGTTTGTTGTCTCCCTTTTCCAGCTAGGGGCAGGATTGGAAAATGTAGACCAAGTACATCTCCATTTCTGATTCAAGCTCCTCTAGCAGATCCAAAAGAGAATGGCATATCCTTCATGTGCACGAGGGAAAGATGTGATTGCTGTGCTGTTCACAAACAGACACTAAGCGGGCCCAGCACAACATACATACTTTTTTCATCACTACTCACAGTAGATTTCTGTGCACTGTGCAAAAGACTGGACCTCCACTTTGCAAATGCTGAATCTTGACATATGCAAGATTGGTGTTGGAAATTACACTCTTCTGCTGCTGAAAATCTCATCCTGTCATTTATTACTCAACTATTCCAATGCTCACTTGGCTGGTCGGCCTCCCATCTTCCACCCTCCATAAACTTGAGCTCAACCAAAACTCTGCCTAAATCCACACCAAGGTCCGTTCTTCCATCGCCCATGTGCTCGCTGACCTACAGCGGCTCCCGATCCACCAACTCCATGATTTTAATTCTCATCCTTTTGTTCAAATCCCTCCATGGCCTCGCCCCTCCCCATCCCCGTAACCTCCTCCAAGAACTCTGCGTACCTTCAATTCTAACCTCTTGTGCATCCCCCACTACTTTCACCCCACCATTAGTAGTGTTTTATGTTGTCTAGGCTCAAAGGTCTGCAATTCCCTCCGCAAACCTCCCTCTCCTCCTTTAAGACACTCCTTAAAACCTACTACTTTCACCAAGCTTATAGTCCCCCATCCCAATATCTCCTCCTTTGGCCCTGTCAAATTTTGTCTGATTATGCTCCTGTGGAGCGCCTCGGGAAGTGCTATAAGGCAAGCTGTTGTTGATTCTGATTAAAATCCTTGCCCCTATACAAACAAAACTTTGCAGGTTACTCTTGCTGGACCCAAAATATTGCCATATTAAGTTTGTAGACCATACAGATATTGAACCTTCTCTGCTTTTATGAAGAGGACCAGGGAGTTTCCAATACAAGATGCAGGCCAGGAGACTCAGGAAAAACTAGATCTTCTTGCAATCAAGAAGGCAGTGCATATCTTGCAGTACTATCAACTGCATGGAGCCACATACCATGTGTCCAATGGACTACCAAAACATAGGAGTTCCTTTGATGCACAGTAAACATAAGCTCCTGAATAGTGTGATGGATAACTTGATAGTTGGAGAATGTTACATTTTAAAAATTAAGTTTATCTAATTTCGTTCAATTTTCAGCTCCACGTCCATGGATCCAGGGACTCTCTAAAGCGGATATGTCGCACATCTAAGGGTTGTGCGGCAAAGAGCAGACAAACCTTCACTGTTGGGGGGGAACAGTTCAGGAGT
Source organism: Heptranchias perlo (assembly GCF_035084215.1). Taxonomy (NCBI): domain Eukaryota; kingdom Metazoa; phylum Chordata; class Chondrichthyes; order Hexanchiformes; family Hexanchidae; genus Heptranchias; species Heptranchias perlo. Next base: position 14,236,443 of record NC_090334.1, read on the forward strand.
GTGAGGATAGGACTTTAGCCCCAAGCTGCATCAGTTAACAGGGTTTCTGGAGGGGCATCTGGCAAAACTCAGCTCACACGCATCCTAAAGCGAGAAGTCTGAATTTGTTTATCTCACCAGTACAAAAAAAGGACGTCTGCTCTTTAAATAAAAACAGCTAGCCACTTGATCTATAGGACTGAGTTGACAGCCCAGAACTAAACAGGCAGTAAAGCATTATTAACACAGTTGTAATGATTTATATGATGTGAATGCAAACACTGAACACTTGTGGCACGGTATTCCCAATTCGCCCTGCAAAAATCCAAAATGAAATTGTTTGGCCAAATTGAACACTTGCCCAACATCAGCAGTTAAATCACTTTTGAGTCAGCTTGGCCTCACCACGATCTTACATTCCATACTTTATATGCTTCTTTTCTCTCCCCTTTTCCTTATGTTTCTCCCAAGCCACTTTTACCAAAATACTGCCAGGTGATGTGAACAGAATGAAACGCGCTCTGTCCCTTACCCAGATTCAGCTCGAGTCCATCTTCAAGGGTAGGTATTGGGCCGCTCTGAATGTGGAACTCTGGGAGTGAGCTCAATGGCACAGCAAGGGACAACAGCAATTGATTCCGCACTTCTATATCCCATGGATTATCTGGAAGTTAAGCAGATATTGGATATTTCAGAAACAAGGAAAGCAAGCTCATTTGATTCTGTACACTAATGCAACAATTCATATCCAAGGCCTAGTGTAGAGTATACTGAATATATCCATTTTTAGAGGCAAGAGTATGCGCACTTTTTGGCAGCATGTAATCAAGGGTAGACAAAGTATACCCACTTTTGGAGGTTAAAGTTCCTGGCTCCAAAAGGCAGATGACAAATTGGGCCAGTGTCAAGGCAATACAGGGAGCCATGTCCTGGTGAAGACTGGAAGGCTCTAGGGTAGTTACTGTAATGAAAAGCTATTTATACTATTACATCTATGGCTCAAGACCAAAGCCTAGTAATTACTGCTGGCAATATTAACATTGAACACTTAATACGTTCATAGAACATTCCCACAAGATGTGACTTTACCCATTTAAAATAAATGGATCAATATCTGAACTAAACACAGTAGATGGAGGATCATAATGTTAGCAACAGTAATTTCTAGGCTCAAAAATTGTGTTACTGGAATTGTTTTGTTTACCACAACATAGATGATTGACATCATAGTTCAGTCAAGGTTAGTGGGATATTTCCTCATTTGATGTAGTGTGCATAACATTAAACATATGCATACAGTGAATCCTGGACAAACAGACAACTGCAAAAAGCAGACACTTGTTAACAGTCCCAAATAACTTACATTGTAACAGATACAATCTGCACCGTAAAACTGCCTGTCCGGAGAGGGGGAGGAATAGAGGAAGGGAGAATGGTTTCCCTGTCCCTCAGTTTCCCCTCTTTGCCTGTTTACGGGTGGCCTTCTAGTTCTTGGAACATCTCACAACAGCTGCTGGCACAAAACCACATATAAAGATTCTCAACTACAGGGTTCCCAACCGTAAGAAGGCAAATCCAATAAAATTTGCAGAAGTCACGTGATCTGATGTCACATGGTCAGAATATCACATGATCAAGCCTCCAAACCAGAGTTGGCAACCCTACTCCAACAGTACGTCAAGTTCTGATGAGCTGCTAACAGCCACCTACCCACCCCCCAGCACTTCCAATATTAGCAGCTGCAGCACAGAGGGAGGGGGTCCCAGACAAGGGGTATGCAGGACATTAATCTGCCCCCCCCCCCCCCCACAAACCTATTTGGCTGTGATCTCCCAAGCACTCCAGCCCTACAGCAGCCATCTTGCCCTGTGTAGGCTGCCAACATGGCAGATCCTAGGATCAGGACATCCCTCCCTCATTGGAAAAAGGATCCCAGGATGGCAATGAACTGGGAAACCCAACGCAACAGAAAATGAACTGAAATAACTCCTACTGGCAGAGCTCCAGAATTAGGCACGATCCAAGGTGAGGGCGAAAAAAAACAAATGCTGCAGGAGATACAGCCAATCTTGAGATATTTGGCTTATCCGGTTTACTGTGCATACAATGACCATTTTGAAAATACGGACACCTGATGCAAGTCCTTTAGGTGTCCCTAATTTACAGGTGTTACTATATAGGTCTACTCTAAAACGTAACAAATAAGTGTCAATAATTATCATTTTCTGGGCAGTGTACATATACAGTATACCCATTCTATAATTGCTACTACACCACTGTTCATTTATTACTTTTTAGGCTTTTTCACTAGATACATTCCTGGGCTCAGGATCACTGGCTACTCCTGTAAGCAGACCTCACATATCCTACGAGGCAGAGTGTGCTTCACCTCCCAACATCTAAGCAAATGTAGTCAAACAAACAAACAAACAGAGAAAGCTCACTGTATTCCAGCTTACTGGAATGTGTCATGTGCCACTAAGTGGTGGGAAGGATAACACCATCAAGACCTTAAGTCAGGTTACAATTCCCACTAGGCAAATATATTGAGTATTAAACAAGTAAATGAACAGAACTCAGTACATCCATCTATTTATAGCAATTACAAACACATAACATGTCAAACACATCATCTCCTATACTAACTGTACACTCAAAACACCAATTGTTTCCTTCTTACGTGGCTGCTTGTTGGCACGGAGTCCTCCAACAAGGCTCATCTCTGGCTCCAGACCAGCAGTCAAATAAACCTATGTCCATAACTCCTGGCTACAGAATCATCTGACAAAAGGGTTTTACATGAGGACCCTGCTCAGTGCAAGATAAAAACAGAAGTGGCTGAAACATATGTGGGACACCAGATCACAATGTGATGTTTGACCTCCAACTGGAACTGGGGAAATACCAGGCAGGTGGCTGGGGCCAGTGCTTGGAGAACCACTCAGCACAGCAAGCCACCCAAAGAGGGGCAGTGACCCCCCAACTAACTGATCTATAAGCTGGGCTCCTCCCCTCCCTTAATCGTATAATGGCATTGTAGAATGTGTGTGAATATATGTATATTAGCATCACAAAATGTAAATGTACTTTGAAAAGCCAATACAAGCTGAATTGTAGAAAAAAAGGGTTTCCAAAGAATCACAGCCCTTCCCTTTGAAAACCAGACTCACATTATCAGTACAGATATAGCTGCCAATCAAACCCATGTTCATAATTAATTGAATGGCTTGACCCAACGATCAGTTCCAAATACTGAATCGGAGACAGGTCCCCATCCAAGCAGAATGGTAGCAATCAACGTGTGCATTCAGGCCTTGTCCAGAGATATGTATACCAGCCAGTCTTGGGTGTGTATTCTCTACTGAATGGAGCTAGGAGTAATCAACTTTAACCCTGTGTGTGCAGTCACAGCAAGAAAGAATCCAATAAATAATCCATCAGAGTGAAATGTTTTGTTTCACAATCCCATATTTGAATACAAACATTTGGAAATCTTAGAAAATAGCAAAAGAACATCCAATACTCAAAACCCAATGCTAAAATGTTGATATTGGGAAGATTTTAAAAACATTTTCAGCTTGTACTTAAATTTTGTTCTATCCCACTTTAAATAACCAACTCTGATTTTGATGCAGTTCCTGCTTGGGTTCAGCACCCTGCATTAATCACCATCAGCTTCCTCCCAGTCAGAATCTCATGTTAATGTCTACCTCGTGATGTTAATCCAGCCCGGTCACACTGTCAAGCACAGTAATTGAACAGTTGTCTTGCCAACATATCAGTTAACCAATAGTAAAGCTAAATAGATCTTCTGGACAAAAAAAAGAGACAGCAGGTCCATACCAGAGGAGGAATTGACATTTTTGAACGTTTCACAAGAGTTCAATTGGCCCAGCTCCAATTTCTCAAAGACATTCAAGTCACTGATAGTACAGAGTCCTCCCACTGAAGAGGAAGAGACTGCAGAAGAGGTGGTGGCAGCAGAGGACAGGCCATCTTCATCACTTGCTTCCTGAATTGGGCTGTGGTACAAAAAAAAAATTCAAACACTGTCCAATCGTTTACAACATTGTAGAACAAGCCAGGTACCCATCTCAAGTTTCCATTATTGTAATTCAAGGAGAATTATGAATTATACTCATTGGCATGGGAAAGACTATTACAGTATTTGAATAGTTAGTTGCAGAACAGTCACTGGAACAGGAGTGGGCCATCAGCCCCCGAGCCCGTTCACCCACCTTGGTCCCATACCCCTCAAAACCCTTACCTAACAAATTTTAACAACCTCAGCTTTGAAATTTTTAATTGACCCCAGCCTCAACAACTTTTTTTGGGGGGGGGGGGGGGGGGGGGGGGGGAAGAGAGTTCCAGATTTCCACTACCCTTTGTGTGAAGTAGTGCTTCCTGACATCACCCCGAACGGCCTAGCTCTAATTTTAAGGTTATGCCCTCTTGTTCTGGACTCCCCCACCAGATATCTACCCTATTAAATCCTTTAATCATCATCATGAACACCTCATTAACATTACAGAATGATATTTTCTATTCCAACAATTGGAATGCAGTCTGCTAGTCCCCAGCTATGTGGAGCTTTATGCACACACTGACTTGAGTATACGAACCTGCTGTGAAAACAGCAGTCAGAAACTCAGCGAATGGATTGTGTTAACTGCACTGATCCAAAGGCGCCTCTGCTTTACTTCTAACTCCAATCCATTAAAAAGAGGGGAGAGATGCAATATTCAAATATGTAAAAAAATTCAACCCCAGCCTGGCGAAACTGAATGCAATAACCATGACACAGGTAGTAATAGCTAGTCAGAAGTATTTATGACCAACCAGTCTCCTCATTCTTTCCTTCCCCTCTGTCTCCATTTAAGTTAAATCATCTTCATTTTTTTTAAACCAGCCCTTAGTCCTGCAGTCTCTTCCATCCCTCCAAAAGGGAGACATACAGCTTTCACAAGATAACCCATTTAACAGTTTTGGAAGGGACCTTTAGAAACTCGCAGGACCTGTTCCATGATTACATCAGAGGGAAGGGACAAAGAACACAAACAGGCCTGATCACTTGTGCCTGCCTTGTTCCCATATCCCTTTATTCTCCTTTCCTTCAATCTCCCATCCAACTTATTAAATGTTGACATGGTCTCTGTTTCAATCACTAACTCTGATCATGCATACCATGGCCGTACAACCGTGTAAAAAAAAAGAGTCTGCCCTACTCCTTCTTGCTACCCTCAAGAAATTTAGTATCTTTTTATTTATGAAACACCAGCTAAACAAAGATGCTCAAAGTTGGTTAGAAAATTAGTCAGCTTCATGGCCCTTTGCTGGAAGAAATATGACACTGGAAGGGAGACTTCCAATTTAACTATATAATAAGCAACTTAAAAAAGGGGATGAAAAGTCCAGTAAGGAGGGGTTAAAGGGAATCTCCCAGATGTGTGGTGGTTCTCCCAGTTGACCAGCTCCATAGCAGTGCGCTGGTTAGTCCAAAATCACAACCCAATGTTTCCTATGAAGCTGTTCTGGGTACACTGTTGGTTACCAACACCAGAGCTCCCAAGCAGTGAGGGAGATTCAAGGAGAGAGTTTCTACATTTTTATACAAATGAATTTTATTACCAATGTCAAAAGATAATCTTATTTCTCTACACAGAATGAGTGACTACTTTGATGAAGTAGTGCTTCTAGACTATGGCTGCATTTAAACCACAAAAGGGTAATCATTTCACAACTTTTGTTGGGCTAAATCAAAAGCAAAGTACTGCAGATGCTGGAAATCTGAAATAAAAACAGAAAATACTGGAAAAGCTCAGCAAGTGAGGCAGCATCTGTGCAGAAAGAAACAGAGTTAACGGTTTAGGTCGAAGAACTTTCGACAGAGCTGGAAGGTGTTAAAGACCAGAAACTTAACTGGACCAGCCGTATAAATATTATGGCTACAAGAGCAGATCAGAGGCTGGGTATTCTGCGGCGAGTGACTCACCTCCTGACTACCCACAGCCTTTCCACCATCTACAAGGCACAAGTCAGGAGTGTGATGGAATACTCTCCACTTGCCTGGATGAGTGCAGCTCCAACAACACTCAATAAGCTCGACACCATCCAGGACAAAGCAGCCCGCCTGATTGGCACCCCATCCACCACCCTAAACATTCACTCCCTTCACCACCGGCGCACCGTGGCTGCAGTGTGTACCACCCATAGGATGCACTGCAGCAACTCGCCAAGGCTTCTTCACCAGCACCTCTCAAACCCGCGACCTCTCCCACCTAGAAGGGCAAGAGCAGCAGGTACATGGGAACAACACCACCTGCACATTCCCCTCCAAGTCACACACCATCCCGACTTGGAACTATATCACCGTTCCTTCATCGTCGCTGGGTCAAAATCCTGGAACTCCCTTCCTAACAGCACTGTGGGAGAACCTTCACCACACGGGCTGTAGCGGTTCAAGAAGGTGGCTCACCACCACCTTCTCTAGGGCAATTCGGGATGGGCAATAAATGCCGGCCTCGCCAGTGACGCCCACATCCCATGAACGAATAAAAAAGTTAAAATTTTTAAGCAAGTACATAAGCCAGGGAAAGATTGGGGTGGGGGAGAAAGGGAGGCAGGAAAGGAAAGAACTAAAGGTTTGTGATAGGTCGGAGGGCAAGAGTGATTAAATGACAAAAGGGATGATGGTGCAAGGCAAGGAGGTGGTAACAGGACAAGTTAAGAAACAAAAGATCGGTCTAGAGTAGCTGTGAATGGTAACAGCAGAACCATTACCAGCACCTGCTGTCCGAAAAAATAGAAGCAATGGTTATGATCTGAAGTTATTGAAATCAATGTGGAGTCCGGAAGGTTGTAAAGTGCCTAAACGAAAGACGAGTTGCTGTTCCTGGAGCTTACGATGAGCTTCAATGGAACAGTGCAAGAGGCCGAGGACAGAGAGGTCAGAGTGGGAGTGGGACGGAGAATTAAAATGGCAAGCGACCGGCAGGTCAGGATCACACTTGTGGACAGAGTGAAGCTGTTCAGCAAAGTGATCACCCAGTCTGCGTTTGTTCTACCCAATGTAGAGAAGATTGCATTGTGAGCAGCGAGTACAGTATACTAAATTGAAAGTAGTACAAGTAAATCGCTGTTTCACCTGGAAGGAGTGTTTGGGCCCTTCTGGACTCCATGTTGATTTGAATAACTTCAGATCATGACAACTGTTCCCATTTTTCAGACAGCAGGTGCTGGTAATGGTTCTGCTGTTGTCATTCACAGGTACTCTAGACCCATCTTTGTTTCTTAACCTGTCCCATTACCATCCTCCTTGCCTTGCACCATCATCCCTTTTGTCATTTAATCATTTTTGCCCTCTATCCTATCACAGACCTTCCCTTTTGTTCTTACCTCCCTTTTCCCTGGCTCTGTACTTGCTTAAAAACTTAAACTCTAACATCTTCCAGTTCTGAAAAAAAAGGTCTTTGACCTGAAACATTAACCCCGTTTCTTTCTCCACAGATGCTGCCTCATTTGCTGAGCTTTTCCATTTTTATTTTTGTTGGGCTAAACTGTTTTCAGTGTAGTCCAATAAAAGACCAGCAGAAAGTCAGCGACTACCAGGCAATTTCTTACCTCAGTTTCTTCATATGCAGACGCTGGTCGAACAAGGACTCCTTGAGGAGCGACAGTGAACACAGGGCATTTTTACTACCGTCTATAGAGTTCTGTTTGATCGAGCTGTCCTGGTCGTCGTTCAGAGGATTTTGGTGGAAAGGGGTTGAGACCAGATGTGCCCCCCTGGTAAAGTCACATGTGTTTTCAGGATAAGGGCCAAGGGTCTTATTTGGGTAATCACTGCTCACAAAGTGGTCCTCGTTCAGGGGTTCAATCCCATCCAGATCATCCTTAAAAAAAGGAACGGGTTATACCCCAATTTATTGACATATTACTGTATAACCACATAAACCTCCAAACGCAAACCAAAATAAACCTAGAGTAATTTTGAACCACATCTAAAACTGGTCAGGGTATAGCAATAGCTGTCATAACAGGGGGAAATATGCAGACTTCCAAAACACAGAAAATACCATTATTAATTTCAGACACAAAGACCCCAAAGACCCCAAAGATCACAACTCTCAAGGAAAAAAAATTGTGTGCCTCTATTGGACGATAGCCCCAACACAGTTGGTAATGGACAATTAAAAGGAACAATTATCTCATTTCAGCAGATAAAACGTGAATGCCTGGAAAGGAATGTTCAAAGATCCCAAGTCCTGGTTACAGTAATGCACTATTAAATTCACAGAACATAGTGCATCGGGGAACGCCACCCCACAAAGCAGCTCCTGATCTTGGGATGCCAAGAGCAGGATTTCCCCCCCGCCCCCCCCCCCCCATTGAGAAGGAAGAGTAGTTATAACAATAATAGAATCATACAGCACAAAAGGAGGCCATTCAACCCATCGTGCCTGTGCCAACTCTTTGAAAGAGCAAGCCGATTAGTCCCACTCCCCTGCTCTTCCCTATAGCCCTGCAAATGTTTCCTTATCAAGTATATATCCAATTCTCTTTTGAAAGTTACTATTGAACCTGCTTTCACCACCCTTTCAGGCAGTGCCTTCCAGATCATAACAACTTGTTGCATTAAAAAAATTCCCCTCATCTCCCCCCCACCCCCGATTCTTTTGCCAATTAATTGTCTTAATCGGTGACCTCTGGTTACTGACTCTCCTGTCAGAGTAAATAAGGAGAAACTGTTTCTACTACCAAAACCTCTAATAATTTTGACCATGTCTATTCTCCAAGGAGAATAATCTCAGCTTCTCTTCACACAACTGAAATCCCTCATCCCTATTGTGGCACGTAGACAAAATCAGAGCTCCAATTAATTCCAAATTTACAGATTTGGAAATACAGATTTTTTTAACATTTAATACTCAGTACACTGTTCTGTTGGAATTGTCACTTACACATTCAGCAGCACAGGCCTCCTCAGTCAGAACACGTTGCGATGGTACAAGGATTCCTGAAAGCTGCCATCGATCACTGGTCGTCAAGTAATTTGCTGGTGGCCTTAAAAAACAAAAGTAAAGAGTCAGCGGGCCAATTATCCCTACAACAAATTTCTGAACTTCTGGGAAGGTTTATACATAGGGGCCTCAGAAGCTAGGATTTGAATTAATTGCTTTAATCTGCAGTAGCTCGACCCACCAAAGGAACTAGAAATAGTCAAAGTGCTGAAGGAAATTCTCCCAACGTCTGAATTTATCTGATGAGGAACTAAGTCATAAAAATTCCAGGTCAGATCCCTGGTCGGTGCTGAGTCAGCGAATCTCAGCCAGTACAGCAGTAAAAGCACTGAAATTGTGCCCGTTCGGGAGGAAGAAAGAAAAAGGCTGATACACTTGTGCCCAATTCCCTCAATTGCTGGCTGAAGTCAGGGTCAGATGTGACTGTCCAACAGCCTGTCTGCACTCAATATCAAAGCTCACATATGAATAATGGCCACTTGAGCAAGGTACGGGAAGATTCCCAACCTTTCCTATGGAACTATACACCAGCAAGGAATCAACACCTTCTAAAGAGAAAATTAGCAAGATTAAAAATCAAGAAGTTAAAGCAATTCACTTGCTGATACCCTAGTGCACAAGCTACACTGTCAATATTTATGAAAAATTTATTTCCATCCAGAGTAGAGCTCATCATTTGTACAGGACTCCATACAAATAACTAGTTGGATGGGAGAGAGAGAAGGCATTTACAAAAAGGTACAGAAGGGGAAAAATTCATACTGGTACAATAGGGTGTGATCTTCTGAAATTACACCTAAACATGTCGCAATGTAAAATATTCAACTTAGAAAGGTTGGCAGCTTTAATAGGCCAAAGAAATTTGACCATTTAATCACTTATAGCCTAAACTTTATTATTGTGCTTCATGGATACATTTACTCTATACAATGTTTTACAAGTGCCACAGCCAGAAGAAGCAATTAATGTTCAGTTGCTGCAGCTGCACGTGAACAATGTGGTAATGTGAAGTTAAGTGTTAGCAATGCCACTTTCTGCAGATTGAGAATGGTAGTTTTCAGTCCTATTCTAATAATCTGACCACCTGAACCAAAGATAAATGCATTGTATTTGAACATACTAAAATCACTTCACAACTGCACAAACAAGGTCACTTGAGCTATCAGCACAAATAGGTGGGAATTTAGGTTATCAAATTTATTTCAAAAAACTCAGTCCATCAGAAAGTAATGTTAATGAGTAAAGAGGAATATATAAAAATAATCACTCCCTCTCCCAAACCTTGACAGACTGTGCAGATGATTAAGAGTCAAATTACTCTTTGCCAAAGTTACATTTTGAGAATGTCTGAAAACTCAAAGCAATTGCCTAGAACATATGGCATTCACCACTCAAATAGCTCACTTTCAACAGCTGTGGCTGAGTCAATAGAGTCACTAGTGGATGAGCTATCTCAGTCACAACCAAGGTTCAAAGAGTAAAAAGTAGTAATTAGATGACACCAACTTGTGTTTTAAAAAGTTGAAGATTGTAGGAAGAAAGGACAACTAACAACTTGCATTTATATAGTGCCTTTAACATAGTAAAACATCCCAATGTGCTTCACAGGAGTGTATTCAAACAAAATTTGACACCAAGCCACATGTTAGGACCGGTGACCAAAAGCTTGGTCAAAGAGGTAGGTTTTAAGGAACGTTTTAAAGGAGGAGGAGTGGTGGAGATTTAGGGAGGGAATTCCAGAGCTTAGGCAGCTGAAGGCACGGCGACAATGTTGGAGCAATGTAAATCGGGGATGCACAAGAGGCCAGATTTGGAGGAGCGCAGAGATCTCGAAAAATTGTAGGGCTGGAGGAGGTTACAGAGATAGGGAGGGGTGAGGTCATAGAGGGATATGAAAACAAGGCTAAGAATTTTAAAATCGAGGCATTGCCGGACCGGGTGAAGTAAGAATTTGCACTTCAAGATTTTGGGAATGAGCGAGTTAAAATAGGAGAATTTGCAATGAGTTTAAATTTGAAAGCATTAAAGATATGTATGTAGGGAGAAGAAACAGCATGTAGGACTGTGTAACTTGAGGATTGAGAGTGTAAATTCAAAGTACTCACTATCAACACCTTGCACTTTCTATCTTGCAAGGAGGCTAAAGATGGATATCTGAGTAGTTTGGTAACAGCAAACAAAAAGTAACATTTTATCTATTTTGCTGTATTATCTGATCAGACACTCACTTGTTCTCCTGGTTTTCAATATCTGCATTCTCATCAAAAATGCAGAAAGGGATTGGTGCAGGTAGCAACCCCAATAATGGGGGCCACAGGGCTGGAACTGAATTTGGATGGCCTTTGTCAGCTAGGAAAATAAATAGCATTTCATTACAACACATCTCACTACCACACTGGTTACTGCGTAAGTTACCACATATTTATTGCTACATTAACTGTTGCTTTCATCTTTAAAGATAAAGATAATTTCTGAGGAGGTATTCATATTGCTTTCATCAGGTGCAAAAGGTTTCTCATAGGCTATGAAAGACCAATGGTTGGAAAAAATAATCTACATACTGTTCTATAACTAAAGACCAAGCCACCAGAAGCTCTTCAAGCATGCTCACAGTAAGACTTTAAAATATACAAAGTCAGCAATGTGAAAATCTAGTTTTGTATATTAGACGGTTGGGAACCCCTAAAGCCACTGGCCAATGTATTCTAATCTTCCCATTCCAAACCAGCATATTCCCCTACCATGGACCCAATTATAGCAGGTGGCAGACTCAAAAAAATTTGAAAGCTTTTGCACAGATACAAATGAAGTGGGGAGGTCTAATTACAGAAAAAAAATGTCATACTGATCATGTTACTTCAGCTCAGAAGAGTTGGTGGCTGGGAGATATCTTAAGTGCAGTTTATGGATTACAGCCAAGCATCACTGGTCAGCACTTGAAACCATAAGATTACTAAAATTGCCCATGTACTGGCCAAACCCTGGACTGACTCCCTTACCACATTTCATAAACTGGGCTTCATATTCCAGGTCTTCATTGTTGCAATCACTGGACTCGGCACCCAGATACTCAAACTGTTTTTCATCGCTCATTTGGGAACAAGTAACCGGGGCATAGAACATGTCGTTTATGGCATCTGCAATAGAAAAGTAGGAATGTTTAAGGAAAAGCAGCTGCCTGGCAGAGTAGCTTATATTTTCACACCTGGGAACAGCAGTGCTTGAACAAAGCGAATCCAACACCATGAAACACTAAAATTAAATTCAGAAGCAGGCACTTCAAGTACTGGCTTCACATTTGTTGCCCTACACCTGTCCATAGGCATATAAATAGTAAACGGGTAGTAAGGAGGAGGGGTGGGGCCGATTGGGGACCAAAAAGGAGACCTACGCATGGAGGCAGAGGTACTAAATGAGTACTTTGCATCTGTCTTTACCAAGGACGAAGATGCTGCCAAAGTCACAGTAAAAGAGGAGGTTGTTGAAATACTGGATGGGCTAAAAATTGATAGAGGAGGCACTAGAAAGGCTGGCTGTACTTAAAGTAGATAAGTTACCGGGTCCGGATGGAATACATCCTAGGTTGCTGAGGGAAGGGTGGGTGGAAATTGCGGAGGTACTGCCATAACCTTCCAATCATCCTTAGATACAGGGGTGGTACCAGAGGGCTGGAGAATTGCAAGTATTACAGCCTTGTTCAAAAAAGGGTGTAAGGATAAACCTGGCAACTACAGGCCAGTCAGCTTAACCCCGGTGGTGGGTAAACTTTTAGAAACAATAATACGGGCAAAATTAACAGTCACTTGGACAAGTGTGGATTAATTAAGGAAAGCCAACACGGATTTGTTAAAGGCAAATAGTGTTTAACTAACTTGATAGAGTTTTTTGATGAGGTAATAGAGGGTCAATGAGGACAATGCAATTTATGTTGCGTATATGGACTTCCAAAAGGCGTTTGATAAAGTGCCACATAATAGGCTTGTCAGCAAGTTGAAGCCCATGGAATAAAAGGGACAGTGGCAGCATGGATACGAAATTGGAAACAGAGTTATGGCGAATGGTTGTTTTTCGGACTGGAGAAGGGTATACAGCGGTGTTCTCCAGGGGTCAGTATTAGGACCACTGCTTTTCTTGATCTATATTAAACGACTTGGACTTGGTGTACAGGACACAATTTCAAAATATGCAGGTGACACAAAACTTGGAAGTGTAGTAAACAGTGACGAGGATAGTGAGAGATTTCAAGAGGACATAATAGACAGCTGGTGGAATGGGCAGACACGTGGCAGATGAAATTTAAAGCAGAAGTGCAAAGTGACATATTTTGCTAGGAAGAACGAGGAGAAGCAATATAAACTAAAGGGAACAATTCTAAAGGGGGTGCAGGAACAGAGATTGGGAGTATATGTGCACAAATCTTTGAAGGTGGCAGAGCAGGTTGAGAAAGCGGTTAAAAAAGCATACGGGATCCTGGGCTTTATAAATAGAGGCATAGAGTACAAAAGTAAGGAAATTATGATGAACCTTTATAAAACACTGGTTTGGCCACAATTGGAGTATTATGTCCAATTCTGAGCACTGCGCTTTAGGAAGGATATGAAGGCCTTAGAGAGCGTGTAGAAGAGATTTACTAGAATAGTTCCAGGGATGAGGGACTTCAGTTATGTGGTTACATGGGAGAAGCTGGGGTTGTCCTCCTTAGAACAGAGAAGGTTGAGAGGATATTTGATAGAGGTGTTCAAAATCATGAGGGGGTCTAGACACAGTTCAGATAGAGAAAAGCTGTTCCCATTGGCAGAAGGGTAGAAAACCAGAGGACACAGATTTAAGGTAATTGGCTAAAGAACCAAAGGCGACATGAGGAAAAACCTTTTTTCTTTTAAACGCAGCAAGTGGTTATGTTCTGGAATGCACTGCCTTTAAGGGTGGTGGAGGAAGATTCAATTGTGGCCTTCAAAAGGGAACTGGATAAGTACTTGAAGGAAAAAAATTTGCAGGGCTACAGGGAAAGGGCAGGGGAGTGGGACTAGCTGGATTGCTCTTGCAGAGAGCTGGCACAGGCTTGGTGGGCCGAATGGCCTCCTTTTATGCTGTAACCATTCTATGTTTCTATGTATTGAAGAGCTCAGCTGGAACAGAGCATGTGATGCTAGTAAATCTTCAGAAGTCAAATTAAAATACTATAAATCTATGGGTTAATACACGAAGAGGTGAACTCACTACCACTATATTCTGGATTCACAGAACTGATTTATTAAAAAAAATCAAAAATTACAATTGCTTGTTTTTGCAAGAGGCACTAAACTTAGGTGAAAACACCAAGTCAGTTTGTAATTGAGCTACAAAATGATGGGAACCATGGAGCCCGATAAGTGCTCAAGTCACCTGTTTTCTACCAGTCAGCCGTGGCTCATTGGTAATACTCTCTCCATTGAGCCAAGTTTTGTGTTTAGGCCTCACTCCAGAGACTTGAGCGCACAATCCAGGCTGATTCTTCAGTGCAGTACTGAGGGAGTGCTGCACTGTCAGAGGTGCAGTCTTTCGTATGAGACTTTAAACCGAGGTCCCACCTGCCCTCTCGGGTGGATGGAAACGATCCCATGGCACTATTTGAAGAGCAGGGGAGTTCTCCAGATATCCTGGCCAATATTTATCCCTCAACCAACACCAAAAATCAGATTAACTGGTCATTCATCTCCCTATTTATGGGACCATATTTTGTGTGCATTGGCTGCTCTGTTTGCCTGCAAAACAACTGGCTACACTATAAAGTTAATTAAATTGGTTGTAAAACACTTTGGGACGTGAAAGGCACAACATAAGTGCAAGTTCTTTATTTTAGGTACTCATACATTTGAGACACAGGGCTATCAAGCAAATATGGTAAACTCTCAACTGACAGGAGTATTATGCTGGCGTAATGTGTTCTGTTTGAGGTGGATGAATAGACCATAGTTAGACAGCAATTTTTAAAAATAAAAGTCAATGGCTAAGGTTTAACCCCTGTTTTGAAGCGCAGGTGAACATTTTTATGACTATATTTGGCCAGTTATTTTAAAATGTGCCACACTTATAAAGTCAGGAATGTTTCCAACCTGTTAATATACAGCTATAAGAATGCAATAAAACAATCCTGCACATCTTTAATGAGCATTCTCCCAAAATGCATGGGATTTGATAGAGCTGGTGCTACACCCTATAGCCACCAGATGTTTTTAGCAGCATAGGTAAGGGACATTGACAAAATAGCATTAGTCGGGTTTTGCAGTTCAATTGTAGGCTCTGCTACTTGTTTGGTTAAATATAGCCATTGCACTGCATTCACGCTGGTTGTGACATAGTACGGTACAGCAAAGGACATACTCATACTATATAGACTATTCAATTAAGAGATGAAGCAATTATTCTTACCCAAAGCCTCCCTGGTGCAGACAGTTGGGGATGGTTGGACAAGTTGTAAACTTCGATTCCCCGATAGGTTCTGTATCTCCACTGAAACATTTGGTTGACCACTTTCCATGCAGGCGGTATCTATTAAAAGAACAGTAAATGCATTAAACAGCTATTGCTCAGTGCATGCAGATCAAGTGTTAGAGTGAAAGTTTTCATTTTCCTACAAGCAACCAGTGCCACAGTGAGGATACCATAGTAAGTGATGCTAAGCAAAAACACAGTACTGTTAAATAGAAACATTAAAAAATAAGAGCAGGAGTAGGCCATTCGGCCCTTTGAGCCTGTTCCACTATTCAATATGATCATGGCTGATCCTCTATCTCAATACCATATTCCCGCTCTCTCCCCATACCCCTTGATGCCTTTTGTGTCTAGAAATCTATCTAGCTCCTTCTTAAATATATTCAGTGATTTGGCCTCCACAGCCATCAGTGGTAGAGAATTCCATAGGTTCACCACCCTCCGAGTGAAGAAATTTCTCTTCATCTCAGTCCTAAATGTCCTACCCCGTATCCCGAGACTGTGACCCCTCGTTCTGGAACCCCCAGCCAGGGCAAACATCCTCCCTGCATCCAGTCTGTCTAGCCCTGTCAGAATTTTATATGTTTCAACGAGATCCCCTCTCTTCCTTATAAACTCTAGTGAATACAGGCCGAGTCGACCCAATCTCTCCTCATATGACAGACCTGCCATCCCAAGAATCAGTCTGGTGAACCTTTGCTGCACTCCCTCTATGGCATGTATATCCTTTCTTAGGTAAGGAGATCAAAACTGCACACAATATTCCAGGTGTGGTCTCACCAAGGCCCTGTATAACTGTAGTAAGACATCCTCCCTCCTATACTCAAATCCTCCTGCAATGAAGGCCAACATACCATTTGCCTTCCTAACTGCTTGCTGCACCTACATGTTTGCTTTCAGTGATTCGTGTACAAGGACACCCAGGTCCCTTTGTACATCAACATTCCCCAAGCTATCACTATTTAAATAATACTCTGCCTTTCTGTTTTTCCTTCCGAAGTGGATTAACTTCACTTTTATCCATGTTATACTGCATCTGCCATGTATTTGCCCACTCACTCAACTTGTCTAAATTGCCTTGAAGTCTCTTTGCATCCTCCTCACAACTCACGATCCCCCTAATTTTGTGTCGTCAGCAAACTTGGAATTATTACATTTGGTTCCCTCATCCAAATCATTGTTATATATTGTGAATAGCTGGGGCCTCAAGCACTGATCCCTGCGGTACCCCACTAGTCACTGCCTGCCACCCTACTCTCTATTTCCTGTCTGTTAACCAATTTTCAATCCATGCCAGTATTTTACCACCAATCCCATGTGCTTTAATTTTGCACTCTTATCTGGGACTTTATCAAAGGCCTTCTGAAAATCCAAAGAAACCACATCCACTTGTTCTCCCTTATCTATTCTACCAGTTACATCCTCAAAAAACTCCAGTAGGTTTGTCAAACAAGATTTCCCTTTCATAAATCCATGTTGACTTTGTCTAATCCCGTTGATATTTTCTAAGTGTCCTGTTATCACAACCTTTAAAATAGACCCTAGCATTTTCCCTACTACTAATGTTAGGCTGAGCGGTCTGTAGTTCTGTTTTCTCTCCCTCCTTTTTTAAATAGTGGGGCTATATTTGTCATCCTCCAATCTGCAGGAACTGTTCCATAATCTATAGAATTTTAGAAGCTGACAACTAATGCATCCACTATTTCCATGGCTACCTCTTTTAGTACTCTGGGATGCAGATTATCAGGCCCTGGGGATTTATTGCCTTTCAATCCCATTAATTTCTCCAGCGCTATTTTTTTTTAAACTAATACTAATTTCCTTTAATTCTTCCTTCTCACTAGACCCTTGGTTCCCTAGCATTTCTGGGAAGTTATTTGGGTCCTCTTCTGTGAAGACAGAACCAAAGTATTTGTTTAATTGCTCTGCCATTTCCCTGTTCACCATTATAAATTCTCCCGTTTCTGACTATAAGGGACCTACATTTGTCTTCACTAAGCTTGTTCTTTTTACATACTTGTAGAAGCTTTTACAGTCCACTTATGTTCCTTGCAAGTTTACTCCCACTCCATTTTTCCCCTCTTAAATCAATCTCTTGGTCCTTTTTTGCTGAACTGCTCCCAATCATCAGGCTTGCTACTTTTTCTGGCAACTTTATATAACTCCTCTTTGGATCTAAGACTATCCTTAATTTCTTTTGTTAGCCAAGGTTGGGCCGCATTTCCTTTTGTGTTTATGCGGCAGAAAGGAATGCATAATTGTTGCAATTCATGCAATCGTTCCTTAAATGTTAGCCATTCCCTATCCACAGTCATGCCTTTAAATGAAGCTTCCCAATCTATCATAGCTAACTCACTCCTCATACCTTCGTAGTTTCCTTTCATTAGATTTAGGACCCTAGTTTTGGATTGGACTACTTCACTTTCCATCTTAACGAAGAATTCTATCATGTTATGGTCACTCTTCCCTAAAGGACCCTGCACAACAAGATTATTAATTAATCCCTTCTCATTGCACAATACCCAATCTAGGATAGCCTGTTTCCTGGTTGGCTCCTCAACATACTGGTCTAAAAAACCATCTCGTACACACTCCAGGTATTCATCCTCCACAGTATTATTGCTAATTTGGTTTGGCCAGTCTATATGTAGATTAAAGTCACCCATGATTCCATCAATAGATCAATATGAATGCTGGCAATAAAATAGACAAGAATTTTTTTTTATTTTTGCACTCCAGGCAAGAGATATTTCTCCATTTTAAGCATCCAACGTCTGCATTTGTTACTCCTGACCCGGGACTGCTTGAAGAAGATTAAAGCTCCCTTCACTCCTGCATCAGTCTGTCTTCTCCCTAGCTCCCCCCAATTTCTCACACAAACCATTCTATGGCATCTCGAGGGACATTGTGTAGTTTAGTGCCAACTGGGACAATTTTGTGGACCCATACCCACGAAGAACTGAATTGAGACTGCCAAATTCATTTCACATAGGACCCCTACAGCTAGCAGATGAAGACAACTTATTGGACTGAGCTAGATTCAAATCCCGATCCCAGAGTTAACAGCGCCTAACCTAATCCACCATTCAGGCCCCCAGAAGTAGCCAGCTCAATACAATTGAACAGCTTACTTGCAAATTCAGTGCCAAACTGTAAACATTAGGTAACGTAGGACAGAACAATGCACTACAGTTACCTGTGCAATGTGATAGATTCACACTCTTCAGTCTCGATGTATTTTGATCCAATCTGTGAAAAAGGAGTGGGTCATCAATTGAATTCTGATTTATGGATGCAGAACACAAACAAAAAAAATCAGTTTACCTTCTCTAAAGGATCAGTAGATGATGACACTGCTCAATGCAGCACTAAGAAGGGTGGTTGGGGAAGGGGAAAAGAGGGAGTCACCACTATTTCTAGTCAACAGTTTCTGTTGGAGATAAGCCTCTGGACATTAGCTCAACTGTGCCCATAAACCACCCAACGCCACTCATTTGTCAAGACTCATGTGAGGAATGGTTACTTGGCAAGGACAACAGGTGCCCCAGCATGCAATAAACACCAAAGGAAAGACGGGGGAAGGGAAAAGAAATACTGACAGAAGCAGATTTTTTTTTTAAAAGTAAAAGGGTAAAGTTTTGCAACAGTTTTGATTTCAACAGGTGCTACTGATGGCAAGAGTGAACCAAGTGACATAGTATTTACAGCACAGAAACAAGCGATTCGGCCCAACTGGTCTATGCCAGCATTTGTGCTACACACAAGCCTCGTCCCACCCTATCAACATATCCTTCTATTCCCTTAAAAACATAGAAAATAGGAGCAGGAGTAGGCCAGACAGACCTTCAAGCCTGTTCCACCATTCAATATGATCATGGTGATCCTCTATTTCAATACCATATTCCCACTCTCTCCCCATACCCCTTGATGCCTTTTGTGTCTAGAAATCGGTCTAGCTCCTTCTTAAATATATTCAGTGATTTGGCCTCCACAGCCTTCTGTGGTAGAGAATTCCACAGGTTCACCACTCTCAGTGAAAAAATTTCTCCTCATCTCAGTCCTAAACGTCCTACCCCGTATCCTGAGACTGAGGCCCCTCGTTCTGGACCCCCCAGCCAGGGGAAACATCCTCCCTGCATCCAGTCTGTCTAGCCCTGTCAGAATGTATATGTTTCAACGAGATCCCCTCTCATTCTTCTAAACTCGAGTGAATACAGGCCGAGTCGACCCAATCTCTCCTCATATGACAGACCTGCCATCCCAGGAATCAGTCTGGTGAACCTTCGCTGCACTCCTTCTATGGCAAGTATATAATTTCTTAGGTAAGGAGATCAAAACTGCACACAATATTCCAGCTGTGGTCGCACCAAGGCCCTGTATAACTGCAGTAAGACATCCTTGCTCCTATACTCAAATCCTCTTGCAATGAAGGCCAACATACCATTTGCTTTCCTAACTGCTTGCTGCTAGTTGTTTGCTAGCACCCAGGTCCCTTTGTACATCAACATTCCCCAATCTATCACCATTTAAATAATACCCTGCCTTTCTGTTTTTCCTTCCGAAGTGGATAACTTCACATTTATCCACATTATACTGCATCTGCCATGTATTTGCCCACTCACTCAACTTGTCTAAATTGCTTTGAAGCCTTTTTGCATCCTCCTCACAACTCACGATCCCACCTAGTTTTGTGTCTTCAGCAAACTTGGAAATATTACATTTGGTTTCCTCATCCAAATCATTGATATATAGTGTGAATAGCTGGGGCCCAAGCACTGATCCCTGCGGTACCCCACTAGTTACTGCCTGCCAGCCCGAAAAAGACCCATTTATTCCTACTCTGTTTCCCGTCTGTTGACAAATTTTCAATCCATGCCAGTATTTTACCACCAATCCCATGTGCTTTAATTTTGCACACTAACCTCTTATGTGGGACTTTATCAAAGGCCTTCTGAAAATCCAAAGAAACCACATCCACTGGCTTTCCTTTATCTATTCTACCAGTTACATCCTCAAAAATCTCCAGTAGGTTTTTCAAACATGATTTCCCTTTCATAAATCCATGTTGACTTTGTCTAATCCCATTGATATTTTCTAAATGTCCTGTTATCACATCCTTTATAATAGACTCTAGCATTTCCCCTACTCCTGATGTTAGGCTAACCGGTCTGTAGTTCCCTATTTTCTCTCTCCCTCCTTTTTAAAAAAAAAGTGGGGTTACATTTGCCACCCTCCAATCTGCAGGAACTGTTCCATAATCTATAGAATTTTAGAAGATGACAACTAATGCATCCACTATTTCCATGGCTACCTCCTTTAGTACTCTGGGATGCAGATCATCAGGTCCTGGGGATTTATCGGCTTTCAATCCCATTAATTTCTCCAGTAGTATTTTTTTTTACGAATACTAATTTCCTTTCATTCCTCCTTCTCACTAATCCCTTGGTTCCCTAGCATTTCTGGGAAGTTATTTGTGTACTCTTCTGTGAAGACGAACAAAAGTATTTGTTTAATTGCTCTGCCAGTTCCCTGTTCCCCATTATAATTTCTCCCCTTTCTGACTGTAACTATACTATTCTGACTATTTCTCCCTCATGTACTTATCTAACTTCCCCTACATAAGTTGGGGAGTGATTTTTTATAGAGAGACTTATTTGTGAGGTGGTACCATTTAAGTTTGGTTAGTATACAGGTTTAATAATCTCAAAAATTCCTCCTGTGCTTGTAAATGTTTTGGTGGAGGAAGAGCAGCAAAAACACCAACATATTTAATGTATAAAATGATCAACACCCTTCACAGGTGTAATCAAAAAATGGATGTCAAACCAGAGGAGGAAATAAATTCTTGGTCAAAAAGTGGCTGAGTGGAGGCAGGAAGAATACACAAGAGGCCAGTATCAGGAACAGATTTCGGTTGGGGTGGGGGTGGGGGTGGTTGAAGAGCTGCAGAGATAAAGAAGGGTGAGGCCATAAAAAGGGATTTAAAACACAAGGATGAGAATTGTAAATTTGAGGCATTGGGGGACTGGAAGCTAATATAGGATGGGTGATGCTAGTTATATCAAGTCAGCTAAGAAATGACACTGGCCAAGGGTTTTAGATATGTAGATTGTGGAATGTATACTTTTAAAGTAGGGTTGGAAAGTGAAGGGTTCTTGAGAAGCACTGTGGGGGATTTATTGCCCAAAATGCACAAGACTGCTACTTTTTGAGCAGCAGCTAGTTAAATAAGGAGGTACAGACTTAATTAACTATATTACATTCACTCCTCACCCCCCACCCCCACGCACAAACTCCCATAGTTCGGATAACAAATGAGGAAGTACTACACATACTAAGATTTCTGGCCATCAGCTCAATAAATTGCACACTGACTCAGGAAGTAGGTGGTAACCCAGTGATAGAAATGGATGATACCATTGATACTGATTTAGAAACTAGCTCTAGACATATCCGTCCTACAGATACAAAATTTAAGGAAACTATGAAGGCTACAGCATGTATTTGAAAGCAAAGATAAGTAACCTACCCTTTGATTAGCGACCCCATTGATAGGTGCACAGATAGAGGGCTATGTAGAGGCAATAAATTCATTAGGGTAGTTACATGTTTACCTAGGGCTAGAGTTAAGGATATTGCTAAGAATATAGGGTTTCGTGAAGAGGATAGAGTAAGGGATGTGGGTACTAATGATACGTCAGCTGCTTTCACACAATGCAAGACTTGTGCTGGCACCACTGTTCCATATACAGCTCACGTAGCCAGCTGCAACCTAAAGCTAAACCAGAGGTTTGCTTAGGCTGGCAACTGAGAAGACCCACATCTCTTTTTTTAAATTAAAAACGTCGTCCCAGCTGCTGGCCTTCGTGAATTCAGCACGTGGACAACGGGCAGTGCTAGAATGGATCCAACATAGTGTAAAAGCAGCTTCTCCATAGGAAGTCCATAATGCAAAAGGAAGCAAAAATCAAACCATGGTGCATAAATTTAAAACAAAGGACACTGGTAGTGGTTTCAGGATTGCTACCAGTGGATCCCAAGAGAAATAATAGAATTATTGGCTACAGAGGTGAAGCAAAAATAAATTTATAGATAATGAGATGAAATTAATGAGAAGACATTTAAATTAGGTTAGAGACTAAAAAACTGGCACAGAAAGTTGAAATAACAATTGGGGAGCATTTAAATGAAGGCTAGAGAGATAGCTCACCAAAAGTGTTGTACTCATTTAGGGAAGAGGCAGCTAAATTAACATTTAGACAGTTAAAAATAATATAGGAGAATGTAGTTTAAGGAATGGAGGGATGAAAAAAGAACCCAAATAAATCATGGGAGGTGTTTTCATACAAATGCTGGAAGCAGTAAGCTGTTGGAATTGAGGGGTGCATGCTGCAAGTGAGAATTTAGATTTAAATGGAGTCAGAAACATGCTTTAACATAAAACAATGGAACAGAATGGATGCAGAAGGGGGAAATATTTCAACAGGATAAGTTAGGCCACAGAGCAAGCACAAGCCAGACAGAAAGCGAAAGGGAGGAAAGATTGTTTCACGAGAACAAAAGTGGCCAAGGAGAGATCCAATTGAGGTGCACAAAATTAGAGGTTTTCGTAAAAGGAAACTAAGAAAACCTACTTCCTCTGGCTGATGAGTTAGATAAGAGAGGGCATAAATTTATAGACCATCGCCAAAACAATAAAGGGAGAGGGTAGGAGAATTGTTTTTGTTTATGCAGAGGGTCAAGAAAATTGCTTTTAAAAGGGTAGTAGACAGAAATTTAAAAAGGAGATAAGGAAAGTATAGGGGAATGGGGTTAAGTGGATAGCTTTCAGAAAGGCAGCACAGACAAATGGCTTCCTTCGGTGCTGTAAAGTTCTACAATTCTATGAACTGAACAGGAGGATCTAGGTAATCATGAGGCATCTTTGGAGATAGTTTGGTTACAATTGGAATCCAGGATAGATCCCAAGTTGATCATATGTATGCTATAGGCTTCAAGGGCAACCAGCTAAAGTTAGGAAGTTTTGTAAGTACACTAGCAAAGCAATGCAGGATCATTTTTATGGGTGATTTCAAGTATCCATCTGTTAAGTGGACTGAAACGGGGCAGCAAAATGAGGATGAGGTAATAAAGCAATTTATTGATATCACTGATTCCCAGAAACAAACAGGTTTCACTGCAATTGGTATTTAGCAGTGAGGTCAAGATGTGTGATCTCACTGTGGGTGAATATCTGGACTAATTAGTGAATAACGAAGAGCTGCAAAACCAGGGATAATATTAGTGCAACAAAATTTAACAGCATAAAGAAAGCCGAGAGATGGTGGATTGGGGCACAGAACTGGGCAATGATCATTACAATATAGAAAGTATTTCTGCAGAAATAAAGCCTTGTAATACCCCAGAGAAAGGGTTGAAGGTGAAGGTAAAGCTAAAGCTTCTGTGGTTGGATAAGATCTTAAGTTTACTTTCCTAAGAAACTTTGCAATGTACAAAATATCAAATAGTCGAGAAACATAAAAAGTAGTCAAAAATCAACTATAGTAGAAAGGATAAAATATAATTGTAAATAAGGATGATGGAAAATAGGGCAATTGTTGAGGCAATTAAATTATGGGAGAAGACAGTAAACAAAACAAACAATCAAGAGCCACTGGAACAGGTTATAAAATTAGGATAACCTGGTCACCACATTACAGGAAAGATGTGATTGCACTAGAGAGGGTACAGAGAAGATTTACAAGGATGATGTTACCAGGACTGCAGAATTTTAGCTATGAGGAAAGACTGGATAGGCTGGGATTGTTTTCTTCAGAACAGAGGAGGCTGAGGGGTGATTTAATTGAGGTGTATAAAAGTATGGAGGGGCCTAGATAGAGTGGATAGGAAGGACCTATTTCCCTTAGCAGAGAGGTCAATAACCAGGAGGCATAGATTTAAAGTAATTGGTAGAAGGATTAGAGGGGAGCTGAGGAAAAATCATTGCACCCAGAGGGTTTGGAACTCACTACCTGAAAAGGGTGGTAGAGGCAGAAACCCTCATCACATTTAAAAAGTACTTGGATATGCATTTGAAGTTCCATAACCTACAAGGCTATGGTCCAAGTGATGGAAAATGGGATTAGGCTGGGTAGCTCTTTTTCGACCACAGACACGATGGGCCGAATGGCCTCTTTCTGCACTGTAATTTTTTTATGATAAAGGAAAATGCAAAAGTAAAATAGATATTTTGCATTTGTTTTCCCTCTGAAGACAATGCAATAACCTGATTTACAGGGTGGGGTGTTTAGGTAAAATTAGAAGCAACATATAGCAGGTAGTCAAGGTTAATGGACTTGAGATGAATAATGCTGCAGGACCCAATTCAATTTATCCGAGATTACTTAATGAAATGAGGGAAGTGTATATGGGAGATTAGTTGATATTTTCAATTGTTTAATGCAGTCTGGGATGGTTTGAGACTTCAAACGTAGTTCATGTGGTGCTATCATTTTAAAAAAAAACAGGCACTGGGATTATAGGCTTGCGAGCTTAAATTCAGCTGTAGGGAAGATACTGAAGTATTAAAATAAGCCACCATGAATGAATAGTTCCACATTTAATAAGAAATTGAGTTTAAGAAAGCATGGTCAGGGGATATGGATTTCCAGAATGCTTCTGATATAGTCCCACATAGAATAAATATTTTTAAAAGTAATTTAATGTCATGCTATTATTGGGAATTTGTTTGAAATTGCGTTAATGAGCATGGTCGTTGATGGGAAGGGTTCAGGTTGGGGCATGATGAGTGGAGTTCCTAGGGCCCTCTGATGTCCATTTTATTCATAATCTTGAAGAAGGTGTTAGTTGAACTGTTCAATTGCTAAATGATGCATAAATAGAAAGCTGGCAATAAAATGATTACCGGATTGCAAGCCCAATCTTTTTAAGTTATTGAATGGACTCATTAACGGCAAATGCCATTAACGTGAAGTGCTGCTTCATGCAGCTAACTAAGACAAATCTGTTCCACGTATGGGTCCTATTTTGCAAAAAGTCAGTGAAAAAGCAAGGCCATGCAAGCCTAGCCTCATAAAAGAATCGAGTACCTCCCCTTAAAAAGTGAAGATGCCACTTAATATAGTCCAGAATTGGTTTGTCCAAAACAGATTTTAAAGTAAAACATTTAAATAGCAAAGTCTGGTGAAACCAAAACAAAAATTCCATGCCCAGTCACAGAAGGCAGCAAGAGGTTGATGCTCAGTCACACAGGTATGAACTACAGCTTATAATGTGGGCAAGTCAGGAAAGGCTGTCCAGAAATCTCACTTGCACCTGTGGATGCAGACTTAGCCAGTCTCAGGGGGCCAGGAAAGGGGCTCTATGGTAATGCATTGAAGTCACTTTAAGGAAAGCAAATATGGTTCTCAGAGGTATTGCTTGAAATAAACTTGATCAGAGATCAAGAGCTCATTGGGTAGTTGCTATCAGTGTATTTAAGCGTTGCCCACATATGTAAACAATGAAGCATTTGTATATTATTCTTGTGCAAGAGATCTAATTGACTGAAAAAGCAATTCTGATTCAGCAGCTTAAAATGTCCACTGCACTCTCGCTCCATCTTGTTACTGGCTCCCAGCTACATGCAGTAAGGAAAAAGGTAGAGAGCTCAAAATGCAACAAAGTACTTACCCCTCTCTGCAAGGATCTTCAGCTTTCATTTCTGATAGGTCAGATTCTGTGGCAAATTCCCCAGCGATAGTCCCTGAACACGTTACGGTGTTAGCAACTGCCACATTCTGGAAGTTAGGATGAAGACTTGCAGAGCAGGAAATTTGAGACAAGACATATTCGTCCGTGTGGATGGACTGGGTTTGTGTAGCCAACACAAATGTGCTCCTGGGTGTCTGGGCTTGAAGATCTGATTTGTACTTTTTAAAAAAAAAAGTGCATGTACTTATTAAAATAAGACATTTACACAACTAAACTGTAGGCAGACACAGATACACCGCAATATGAAAAACAGCCTCCGATTCTATGCAAAAATAAATTAGAAAAAGAGAAAAAAAGTTAGACATTACAGTGCAATGTCCAGCTGACAGAAGTGGTTCTCATCTGGCAAGTTAGAAGTTACATCGCCATTGAAATTACTTCATGATTTAATATCATTCATATATATCATCTGTCCACATTTGAGTGTGCGTTTTGAGACACAGTTCCCAGTATATGGATAAACTCGGTTGTCACAAGTGGCATCTGTGGTGGGAATGTCCGATCTTGCCACATTCACTATTCATAGTACGGACCAGTGCTTTGGGAAGATGAAAGGAGTATGAACTGGGAGGATAAGAGGATAAGCATGCCTCTGAACTAGTTTGTGGGAGGTGTGGGGTGATTGTTTTGGAACTGGCCTAGACACATGATACCTCCAAACTGTTGGGGTGGTTG
Source organism: Heptranchias perlo (assembly GCF_035084215.1). Taxonomy (NCBI): domain Eukaryota; kingdom Metazoa; phylum Chordata; class Chondrichthyes; order Hexanchiformes; family Hexanchidae; genus Heptranchias; species Heptranchias perlo. The sequence goes on from NC_090334.1 coordinate 14,263,343, forward strand.
GGAACAATTATTTTGGTTCCTCAACAGCCAATCACTTTTTCCTTTAAGATCAAAGGGATATCAATTGGAAAATATAAAAAAGGACTAAAAAGGTTACATTTTTAACACCCAGAAAATGCCACTTTTAAAAGCAAAAAGTTAAAACTGTCCAGGGAAGCACACCTTAGGCCATGCCTAGAAATGCACAAAGATCAAGTTGGGCGGGGCGGAGGAGGGAGGGGGAGACGACGTTTGGAAGAAATGTGTACAATTCTAAAGTGTGCTGGGCACAGACCTGAGTGGAATGATCCTATGGTAAATAAGGCAAGTCCAGAGTCTGAGGGGGTTAAATTGGATAACCTCTGAAAAAGGTTGTGGGTATCGCAACACGCAATTAACCCGCGCTCATTTGTTGCGATGCAGGCAGCACGTTACAATCGCGCTGCCTGCTGTTTTAAATGATTGCTGTATGCAGCCAGCACTACCTGCACTGTTGATTGGCTGCACGCATTAGCAGGGAGCCCTGATATCGCGAATGGCTCGCACTTCTTAAATGCAGCCTGCACCTCTTGAAGGGGAGGTGAATTGTGGCTGTAAGAAGTGGTGGGAGTGGTGTCAAAACTGAATCTGAGCTGTGATACTTTGAAGAATGGCTGTGTCTGGAAGAGAGCGTGCACCAAGGTTCTCTGATGATGCACTGGAGGCCTTGGTGCAAAAGATGGAGAGGCATCTTGTATCTGCAGGGGAGGCAGGAGGCTCTCCAGATATATGCTGAAGAGGCAGTGGGAGGAAGAAGGGGAGGAGGTAAATGCCAGGACCATAGCTCCAAGAACATGAATGCAGTGCAGGAAGAAGTTCAAAAAGATTAAAATGAGTTGTCAAGGTGAATAAGTTCAAGCTTAAAGTGGCATATTGTACATCACTGCTCAATTCACTACACCCCCATCACCCACCTACCAACAATCTCTATCAGTCAATATTCAACTGTTCAAATCACACACTTATCACTGTTGCAAGCCTCACACCCACAACTCACAATTCACACATACTGGTAGCTATTCAGCCATGACAGCCACATCACCCAAACATCTTGCAGGACACTCACTGACACACTTCCCATTTTCTTGCAGAAGGTGGCGCATAACAGGAGGCAGCAAATGGCAGTGGCGCGCTCCATAGAACACGAACCTGCTGTCCTTGCAGGATGACAGCATTCCTGCTCCCACCCCTGCCACTCCTGTGCCCTTGCCGGTCAGCCAGCCAGTCTGCTTCTCAGAGTATAAAAGCTTTATCCAGGTTTAGAAAACCTCCAAAAACACGTACAAATGCATCAGCAGCCAGCAGAAATAATCCAGCAAATAACCTGTAACTCCTGCTTGATCCTGTTAAATAGCACTGGGCGGAGGGGGGGGGGGGGGGGGTCCTTCATGCCCTTTAAGTCACGTTCAGCTGTGCGAGGTTAAGACAGTACGTTGGATGGAGTGCGGAGTTCCAAAATAACAGCAGTCCCTTTAAATCTGCATTGCACACTGATTCGCGTCATAATCTCCCTACTCTGCATGCTGTAGGCGTCATTAGGTGTGCGCAAGCCCCTTTACCACTTCCTGTTGGAAGTGTGCGCACGCATCTTGGACCCCATTTTCGAGGCTTAGTGGGCCATGTAGTGAAAAAAAAGGGTGCCAAACAGCCCAATTTCATCCCCCAAACCTTCAGTTTTTTTTTCTCAAAACAAAAACATTCTGCTGCTACTGGGAGAAGGAACTTTTAATATATAAAGAAAAATAATTCCCAATAAAATTGAACAGGTCTCTTCCTCGCTAGATGAAAATACAGTGCCCATGTTCATTGTACATCCCGAACATACTGGAAAATGCACTAAGGTATCAAAAAAAAATTTCTGGGCAGCATGATTCCAGATGTGCCCTCTCCACCCAAGAGAATGAAATCTTGTGCCTTAAACACTTGTATCCCACTTCAGGTTTTCATGCATTAGGTTCCCTCTCCCCACCTCCCTCTCCCAATATGAATGAGAGAATATAATGTTTAACTAAAATTAAATTACAAGCTTGTGTCCCACTGCATTATCAGTGTAATTATTTGTTTCTATGTCACAGGTTTATTTCCAGGGCCATTTGAGTTGCTAGATTTTTTTAAGCTGTTTTGTTACTTTTCTAGGTCAACATTTATGCGTCTCACTGTCAGTTTGTGGGAAGTTGCTGGCACAGAACGGCTGCCACATCAGCATACATGAGTGTCACTGCACTTGTAAATTCAAGTGCTGAAACCTGGCTTGGTAAGGTGGTATATAAATACAAATATTATATCCCAATGATGTAATAAATGGAGTTGCAGAAAACATTACATCAATAGGATAAGAGCATATTGAATGAAAATTAGGTCATTTTTAAATTTAACATATGTAGCCAATCTCATTAATTTTCTACATTGCCCTTAGTAGGAATCTTAAAATCAGCAGCGTCACTACATCTATACACAGGCAACGAACCTGTTGTGCTTCTAGTTGCCTGTGTTCTTCCAGCATCTTCACTCTCATTTGTGCAATGTGGTTTAATTGCTTCAACTCCTCCTCTTCCTGCTTTAACTTCATCAACTTTTGTTCTTGTTCTGCATACAAATACAAGATAGTAACAACTGTCCTCTTGCCAGCTCTAAGGCTTTGCAGCAGCTTCTAGGCCGCAACAGCATTTATCAGAACACCATTAAATACGTTAAAAAGTTAGAGACCAGGGGCCCGACTTCCGGGTTCCCCGCTGACGCGCCGGCGCGCGCACGCGGCCCCCGCTGGTGGGAATCCCGCAGGCAATTAAAGCCAGCGGGATGCCACTTGAGAGTATTTATGTAGCTATTTCAGGTCATTAACTGACTCGATTAAGGGACTGTGTGTGATTTTGGATCAACATGGGACTGTTTCCCACACTGGGGGAAACACTCCCAGATTGAATGGACGTGTTGCAGCTGTCAGCCTGTGGCAGCTGCAAAGGTCCATTTGAGTGGGGGGGGGGGGGGGGGGGCGGGGGAAAGGAGGGAGGAAAGAGATCCTCACCCATTGCAGGAGGCCACTCTGTCACTTGGGACAAAGTTTGGCCTCCACCACCCTCCTCCTGACGGTCAAAGTCACCAACCTGCACACTTACCCCGGGGTCTGGAGACATGTACCTACCTTGCGGACCCCTTCAGATGTACATCTTGCGGATGGGGGCCGCCGTAGCTGCAGTCATGACCTCCTCGGAGGGCGAACGGCATCGCCCGCCTCGCCATCCACCTCTGACACGTGGAGCTCCACAACAGTGCTGTGACACATCCACCTGTACAGCAGGAGGGAGGGCTAGCGCAGAGAGAGATGTGTCGCAGAGGGCACTACCCTCGCCACAGGTTCCACAGACCGAGGCTCAGCCTCCTGGACCTCTCTAAGCAGCAGTACACACGGAGGCTCAGAGTCACTCGACATGTAGCCGTGGACATCTGCAGCCTCTTTCATGCCGAGCTGCTCCTGGCTGGCCCGTGCACCATCTTTCTACCTGTCGCTGTCAAAGTCACCACTGCCCTCCTGAACTTCTCCACAGCCTTCCAGGGTGCAACCGGGGACATCGCTGATGTCTCTCAGTCGTCTGCGCAGAAGAGCCCTGCAAATACACCTACACCCACTCTGCAGTGACACAATGTGTGGCATCAGTGGTGGGTCCTCATAGTGATACCCAGGAGCGGGCATTATTGCACAAACCGGACAGGATTCTCAGAACAACTCACATCACACATTATATTGGCACCACATGGCAGTAGTGGTGCCAATATAATGTGTGATGTGAGTTGTTCTGAAATTCAATAGAAGTAACAACCATGACAAACCCTCAAACACCCTTGTGCATCCCCTTCATGCTCACGACACGTTTCCCTTACGCTGCCTACTGCACATATGTGATGCATGCCCTGTGGCTGCAGCACAGATGGTGGCAGGTTGAGTGAGGCTGGCCGTGAGAGAGATGCACGAGGGGGTGAGTATAGGATAGAGCCATGAGATTGTATGAGGATTGGGTTGCGTGGTAGTGGTGGGGTGAGTACTGGAGGTGAGTAGGTGCAGGTAAGATGAGGATGGGGTTTGAGTGGGTATGAAGGGTGATGTGACAGAGTAGTGTTGGCAGTGCAGAAGGAGATGAGTGGTGGGGGCAGTGATGTGGCAGACGGAGTGTAGGGGAAAGACTACGTGTACTCACGGTGGCTGACCTACTGAGGTCATTGGACCGCCTCCTGCACGGTGTGCAGGTGGGCGATATGTTGGTGGCGCGGGTGACCTCCTCTGCCACCTCGAGCCAGGCCTTCCTGGTGGCAGAGGCAGGCCGCTTCGTCCCGTCCGCCGGGTGAAAGATCTCTGTCCTCCCCCTCCTCCTCACCCCATGTATTGATACCTGGGGTGAGGCATCATTAAACTGGGAGCAGCCTTCCCCCTGGGCTGCTCCATGCAGTCATCTTTGCTATTTGTTGCAGCATCTGTCAGTGGAGGACTGCCCCTTTAAATAGAGCGCCTCCAGCTGACAGATCTTACTGCGCATGCGCAGCCCGCCCAACGCGCAGATCAGCAGCGGGGGACCCGGAGGAGCAGGTAAGTGGCTCCAATTAGTGCGTTGCCTGCTACGATCGCGCGGGAAACCCACTAATTTCACCGGGCGCGTTACCCACGCGCCCGCTTGCCCACCCGCCGAGAACCCACACCCCTGCTAAAATCGGGCCCCAGGTTAGTACAAGATCCCTTCACCGCTGAGACACGGGTGCAAATCCAGCCCAGCCTGCAGGGATAAAGTTCATCTGCTGGCTGGGGTCCAATGTAAAAGGACTCAGGGACAGAATCGGCCCAGTTCCTATTGCGTGCAAGGCCTCAACACGAAATTGCCACTGTGCTGCTTCACACAGATGCCACATAATTGCTGGTGCGGGAAATGAGCAGTCATGTTGGTAATTGGCTGGTGGGGAGGCGGGCAGAGAAGCATTCTTTTGGGGTTGAGATGCACCAATGGAACAGATTGTAGTTTTGCCTTGCTTAATTTAAGCAAGTTACACCTAGAAAAAAAAAACCTCATTAGTTGTTTAAATAACTTAAGAGGTGAAGATGGTCTTGCCAGTTAAGTTACTGAACACAAAATGTTCCATTCCCCACCAGTAACATACTCAACTTGGGTGGGGGAAATGCTTATAAAGTACAATAGTATTCTGAGCCAAAGTACTGCTGGCCCAAGAGAACGGTCATTTATTAACATTGGGTTGACTTAATTACTCTCCACCAACATGTGCAAGATTATACTGCTGTATGTCTGCAGTCTGGGGTAGAAATTTACACAGATCGAGAGCAACATCACAGAGCATCACAAGTACATCATATCTTTCAAGACATACCTGAAGAAAGTCTACAAAATGGATAGACAGGCAACACGTGTTATTTTTAATCCTTGAGCAAACCGATGAGTACTAATTTCAGCTCCTCACATCACTGCCGAATTAATTCATTGGGCGTCAAGGCCAATTCACAACTTGACTGGATTGCTCCAGTGATGCAACCAGGTTAAACTACAATGTTCAAGTCCCAGGAACCCCATTTTAGGCTCATCAGCCACTGATTTTAAATTAACAAAGGGGCCAGTCAGATATATGAAATGGTGAGAGTGTGACAGGTAGGACTATAGAATTTTTTTTTCAGTAAATATTTTTAAAAGCGTTGAAATAGAAGAGACTTGAAGAATGCTATATTATATGATAAAACTATTCCTGACATCCATCTGGCAAATTATATTCACCTTTGTTTTGTCCCTACAGTAATAGAACTGAAAAGTTAAAATGGTCAGCTCAGGGAACACCAGTGTCCAAGGATGAAATCCTTTAGTAAATGGATTAACATTATGTTTGTTAAAGGTCAGGACATATATGATAAGAATAGGCTTGGAATGGTCAAACACTCCATAAAGATGCATTGATTATTCCTCAGTACTGTACATGTGCTTACCTGAATGTTTCCTTGCAGATTATCATTGTGGCAACAAGCTGACTTATTTGTCCATTAGCTGCACACAAAATCAAGAACTTGGAGCAAATGTTACCATACACCAAAAGGACAGACTGCATAGAAAGCACCTTTTCCCATTTATTGAAGTAGTATCTTCGACAACTTGGTCAAGTACTTTACTGAACACAGGGCGGAGGGGGTTCCCTGCTGTATATGATCAAGTACTGGTTCTACTCAGTGGCATCACCTAACCTCAAGATCAGAAGGCAGCAACATCATCTCCCTCTACTAAGAAAATAATGACTACATTCACGCACAGAGTATTAATGGATTCACGACTTTGCAGCAAATTAATTCTTGTTTAGTTCAACATCCACATATTCAGCAATTCATTAGCAACTGAAGTTGAAGTATATGGTTTCCATTTACCTCCTGGTGTCAGCCTTGGCTCAATGGTAGCACTCCTGCCTCAGAGTCAATAGGTAGTAGGTTCAAGCCTCGCTTCAGCATGGAGCACAAAATCTAAGCTGAGCAAGGGAGTGCCGCACTGTCAGAGGTGCCGTCTTTTGGATGAGACATTAAACACCTGCCCTCTCAGGTGAGAGTGAAAGATCCCATGGCGCTAGTTCTCACCAAGATTTATCCCTTAACCAACATATTGTCTGATCATTTATGTCATTGCTGTTGCGGGACCTTGCAGAGCACAAATTGGCTGCAACGATTTCCTATAATAGAACAGTGACTACACTTCAAAAGTACTTCATTGGCGGTAAAGTGCTTTGGGACGTCCCAAGGTCATGAAAGCCACTATGTTAATGCAAGTTCTTTCTTTCAAGCGCTCAGCAAATTGACAGTTAAGACCTTACAAAACATTACAAACCTTTGATGCTAGCTTTATATCTCTTTTTGAATTCCTCTGCTCGGAGTTCCTCAAAAGAGAACTCACGCAGTCCAGCGTAGATCTGATCTTTTGAATACATGGACACTTCCTTCTTTTCTTCTTTGCAGTTTTGTACTTGCACCCTGGCCAACGGATTCACCTCTTTGCAGGGTTTCCGAGCACTCAACGCTGGGGTGAACAAGGGCTCAATCTTACGGGGCGTCCTGCAACAGATCAATGCAAATATTATCCCTAAATTTCAATTTCAAACCCAGGAGAGGGAATGCCTTGAACTTTTAAATTTCTCCTTTTAAAAAGGAGACCAAAAGCACATCATGTCCTTGTTCATACGTACTCCTTTAGTATACAATATAAGCACATATTTCTAGTCCGCACAGTAGCACATGAATCTCTGGTCATGTGATTAAATCTAAATCAGCCAAGTGGTCGGAATCCGGTTGTCACACTGTGTATTTTGTATTTAAGAGGGCATGGCTACATCGCTAGGTGATGCTAAAATCAAAATAGGACACTAGCCACTCACCAAAATGAGACAGATTATAATCAAATTGTTCATTCCTGGAGTAGTATGATTAAGCATGCTTCTGGTTTTATACATTGATAGTCTTGCACTTGATCAGCTAGCTTGTAAGAAAGGCCTATGGTTTGAGAGATTAAAAAACGTTACAACGTCCTCAAATGCGCCAGTGAATAAACTCATTGCCCGGTGTAGTGCTATGCTACACAAATCAGAATGTCCCTGGTTTGAACCTCAAGTCATTGCTGATTTCACATGGGGCAGCAGATGGAATGTGCTACAATTGGTCACGGTACCCCTGGGCTAGAGAAGCAAGAACAGGCCAGTCAAGGTTCCCAGTCCTGATCCCTATCCAGTGATTGGCTGGAAAGTGTGCTTCCATGGGCAAGAAATGGACGGACTTTGCTGCAGTGCTCTCGATGGTCATATAACATTGCCAACACTCGCTGCCAAAGATCACAGATGGAAAAAGGGCACCTGGGCAGAGTACCAGAGAAACACTGCAGAATTAACTCCAAACAAACTCCTATCTTGTGGTATAAATTCCAGCAGTCAGAGGCTTGCTATTTGCAAGCAAGAATAAAATGTTAAAAACCCAGTTGCTTGAAAAGTGGAAGATTATGGCTGCTTAAGATTGGACCCAACAGCTCTGGAGTAGATCAGCATGGTTTAGAATTAGACATACTTATTCTTTTGTGCAGATGAAGATTTAACCTAATCTGCTGTACTTGTACTCAGATATGAAGTAACATAGTAAAAAGCAAATCAAGATCGGAAAAATATTGCTGGAGAGGGTTTTAAAATTCTGTTTTGGTGGCAAAGGTCATTTAAAAACTAATTTCCAATTAAGAAAACATTGGTTGACCTTTCCCCAATCTTTTTTTAAAACTTAAAGTAATTTAAGCTCATAAGGCAAATAAATTAACAATGGGGAATGAAACATTTTCCAATTTCAGCATTTCCCCCCTCCTCCAATCCAATTCAAGATGGAGTGCTCCTAGATCAGGAACAATATAGCCAGCTGCAATGTCTAATTACTTCTGCTATGCCTCAAAAGAGCATCCCCCCCACACAAGTATACAAGCCATACGTGGGAGGGGGTTTACACACATCTCTAGAAGAGGGATACTGATCTTAAACGACGGTCATTAATTTTAAACATACGTGGTCTCCACATGAGCAGATTCTTCCTCGTAAAGCTGGAAGTCAGGTTTGCTGGCCGACAAGGCTTCAGAAAAGGGAACTGAACGTATGCTGGAACGCTGAGGTATCTGATGGAAGCAGCAATAGAACAAAACTTAATATACCATTCAGTTTATTTCAGTTAACTAAGTAACATCATTGCACAAGATGGGTTGAGTGACAGATGCTTTATAATAGTAATATGATTTTTTTTTTAAAAAAGCAAACAACATTATTGACAAATGGTTAGTTCTAATAATTTATAGGAGAAAGGAGGTCAGCAGATCAGAGTAAAACATATCCTCACGAAGGAGAAGTTCACCTGACTCCCGATGGGAAGATGATGATCTCAACAGGATGTTCTCCACACATACTCAACACACCCAAACAGGAAGAAGATACATCATCCATGATGCACCCTAGCCTCACAAAATACATCGGTGAGATATCTGAATAAGATATTGTTTACACCCCTCAGAATCAGCTGATATTTTTCATGTTGCATTTAAAGCACGTGAAAGTGACTGCTGCTTACACGCAGTTATTTTAAAGTCTTTTTTTCCCCCAAACCGTTCTCTTCTTCAGGTATTTTAGTCACAGTTTTAAACTTAAAGAGGTGAATTTTGTCCCTCACTGTTTCCATAGGAGCGATGATTAGTCAATAAATGTCAAAGAGCAGAACAGCCCTTTCAGTATTTCAATTGAAAGCCTAGCACCTAACTCGTCTTGAACTCCCCTAACTTGATCCATTATTCTTCAATAAAGTGCCATGGGTCATTTTTGTTCAGTATAACATTGATCTGAACAGTCAAATGGGGCCACGTTTTAAAATCTCATCCAAAAGACGGCACCTCTGACAATGCAGCACTCCCTCGGTACTGCACTGAAGTGTCAACCTACATTTTGCACTCAAAGTCCTGGAGTGGGACCTCCAACTCAACCTTCTGACTGGGATGCCAGAATGCTACCAGTGAGCCAAGCTGACACTATGAAGAGGGTAAGAGTTCAAAAGTCCCTACAGCAGCAATCTCTCCTCACTCTATTGATCCATACCCTTGATGTATTCCAGGTTCCTGGCTTGATTTCATTCTCTTTAGCAGAAGTCGAAGGAAGTGTGGACCATTGCCCTGGAGTTGAGCTCCGTTGGTCTACAGGCTGGTTGCCCAGTCGATTTTCATTGAACACTTCAAAAGTGCCACACTGTTCCTGAGGGGGAGCCACTCGCAGTCCAAGACCTTGGCTTTGTGCTAAAACAAAAAAGTTATAGTTCTTCAATGCATAGCACCAATTTAAGTTCGACACTATCACAATTTCCCTTCATAATCAACTCAACTTCTCTGCATTCATTTAATCACTACGCTTACATGCAACAGGAAAAAGTTTCTCCAGCACTCAAATGAATCCCAGGTAAGGGGTGGGGAGGAAAGAAAAAGAGGAAGTTATTCCAAACCTTTATAAAAATCACTGATTACACCAGCACCGCACTTTAGGAAGGATGTTAAGGCCTTGGAGAGGGTGCAGAGGAGAATTACTAGAATAGTACCAGGGATGAGAGACCAGTTATGTGGAGAGACTAGAGTACCCCTTGGAGCAGAGAAGGTTACGGGGACATTGGGGTTTTTGGAGTAAATAAGGAGAAACTGTTTCCATTGGTGGGAGGTCGGTAACCAGAGGGCATTTAAGATAACTGGCAAAAGAACCAGGTGAGGAGTATATATTTTTTTTAAATTTAAAATTAACACAGCAAATTATGATCTGGAATGCACTGTCTGAAAGGGAGCCGATTCAATAGTAACTTTCAAAAAGAATTGGGTATATACCTGAAAAGGAAAAATTTGCAGGGCTATGGGGAAAGAGCAAGGGTATGGGACTAATTGGATAGCTCTTTCAAAGGGCTGGCGCAGCCACCATGGCTCAAATGGTCTCCTCTTGTGCTGTATGATTCTACAAGGAGGTTGCATCCATCAAGTCTCCAGCAGGTCGATCTTAGAAACCATTAATTGAGCGCCATTATCATGAGGCTTCACCAAACAAGTCCGAGTGACAGAATTTCCCTCCAAAGGACAGTAACAAAAGTGATTTGAATGGAGCAACATGTTGGAGCACCAGTACCAATGACAATGTGAGGACTGTGGGGTGGGGGGGGACATGGTGGAAACAGAGAGAGAGAGAGAAAGGAGGAAGAGAGGCAATTCAATTTTACACTCCGATTTATGGATCTCAGATGCAGTGACACAGGAGGCAAAAAACAGATACATCCAGCAGCCCATCACATCTAGCGCCCAGCTCGAAGGAACTGAGAGATCAACTTTGGCCCTCGCCCCCTCTTTCCTTCGCCACAGTGACCAGAGGAATAGAAGTGGGGGGGGGGGGGGAAGTGCGGTGGAGAGGAACAATGACAGGGGATTCGTAAAGCAACAAATGGTGTCAAGTTCTAATTATATTATTCTAATTATTTAGTTCTACCAGTGGGAAACGTTCTTACCTCTCTCAGAATTGTCAACACGGTTGACCGGTGCCATAGCTTTCTTTCGTCCACTGCGTTTCAGCTCTCCAAGAGCAGTTCTTTGCAGTTGAACTGTCTCAGGAACAAAGTCTTCATCTGTTCCTTCAGCTATGGAGGCCACGACCTGCTTAAATACACGGGATTGAAAGTGCCTGAGGAAAGCAAAAAGATAAAGCACTAATTACTGCACCTGGCCTTTAATTAACACACTAGCATAGTGTTCTTTTCATCAGTGCAGTCATGGAGATGGTTAATTGTGCACCAGCTAATATTCTGTAGTGTTGCTCACGGATAGTCCACGGTCTAGATCATGGTTATGCTTAGTTACTCCATCTTTTTAAAGATCATTGCTGAGGAACTCCTTGGGGAAGTGGTCTAAATAGGCATACTGTGGTCAATTAAAAGCTATTTACTGTTACTGCCCAAATTGGCAGCTGTTTGACAATTCAAAGACTAGAAAGAAAAGACCGGCAGAGATCTGCTAAATCTGCTCTGATCATGTATGGAACTTCTGCCTTTCCTAGTCTGTACTCGGTGCACCATCAGGAGAGCATTTAACTACACAAAATCAATGTGGCAATGAAGTCTAGCCTGCACTGCCACAAGTCATCTCAAAACTTGCACATATTCAATACAAACATGAAGCTGAGTTCGGATCGGTCAATGCCCTGTGGGTGGCGGAGAGGGCCCAGGGGCTATGTGGCCGGGTCCTGCTCCGACTTCTTGTGTTCTTTAGATTTGTGGTTGGGATCAGATCAGCCATGATCTTATTGAATGGCGGAGCAGGCTCGAGGGGCCGATTGGCCTACTCCTGCTCCAATTTCTTATGTTCTTAAACAGATTAGATTAAACTAGGAGGCAAGCCCAAAATCAGAGTCTGGACATATAGAAAGCAGCAGCGTCTTAAAAGCTGGAAATGCACTCATTCAGGTGTTGTCTATACCAGAACAGACTGTTTCCATGCACAGTACAAGAGGATTGCTGTTGGGTCAGTTAGATTTTACAGCTAAATGTCAATGCTTACTACATGTTTGTGCACAGTCATCAATTGAGGAACAACAATGATGACCAAAGGAATTTCACATCAACAGCAAAACTGACAGCATAGGATACATGTCACAAAAGCTTTCATTGAGCCAACACAACCCCAAAAATTAGATTTGCCTTTCACATGCCATATAGTTTTAACCCTTCTTGGAAGGTATTGACAAATGATATCCAATACATAGGCAGGTTGTGGAAAATCCCACTAGCATGTTACAGAACAAGCACATTCATGGCACAGCTTTTATATAGATCCTATACAATGCAAGGTAGGAGAGAGAAGAGATCTGACCTATTGGATGAAGCCAGAGTTGAAGAATTACATCACTAGGAAACACAGATTTATTGAACAGAGAACCCAATGTCATGCCATCTGCTAAATAAGCATTAATATTTTACTCGTCCTGTTCTTGGAGAATCAAGGCTAGTCCGGTACCCAATAACCTGATAGTAGTGTCATTTATTGATCAATCTTTCAGAAAGCAAGGCAGCTCCGGTTCCTAAAAGCCAGCAGAACCTAGGGACTAAGAACCAATTGCTTTATACCTTAAAGCCCACATTGCTTCAAGAACAGGCACTGCCATGCCAAGAAATCTCAATGCATCAATATACTTCATCCACAAGCACTTGCAATAATTGGATCTTCAAGAGTTTACAATTTCTTTTCTCCATAAAGTCACCAGTTACGTAAGCATTAGATTCAGTGATGACTTGTGTCTGACTGGGGCCCATGTACCTAGAATTCCATTATTTTGCACAAGTTCACTCTTGACTATAGAATGCACCATGATCATTAATTTATTCCAAGCCAGTTAGCCAGCTACCTTTGGTTATTTTACAAACCTCATGCTTCATACTTTGGATCGAAGAATGCTTCATTAGCACTGCAGTGTGAAGTTAGACATTCAGTTTCACTGATGAAATAAATACTCATTCTAAGAGACAACCATGCTTTATAGGAAGTTAGAAGAATAGTTGGGTGTGCATAGATCCATGTGTGTTCTGGGGGGTCACAATTATGCATAACCAATATGGAGCATAAAGGACATACTGGTTCATCAAAATAAATTAGCAGTTCAGGAATTAGACAACTTGTTTTTTTCAGGTCCAGCCTCCGTTGATGGGAATCATTCCTCACATAGGAACGGGAGGAGGCCTTTCAGCCCCTCAAGCTTGTTCCGCCATTCCATTAGATCATGGCTGATCTGTATCTAAACTCCATCTGCCTGCCTTGGTTCTGTAACCCTTATTACCCTTGCCTAACAAAAATCTATCAATCTCAGTTTTGAAATTTTTCAATTGACCCCCAGCTTCAACAGTTTTTTTTTGGGGGGGGGGGGGGGGGGGGTGGGGGGAGAAGATAAAAAAAGGGAGAGAGTTCCAGATTTTCACCAAACTTTGTGTGAAGAACTGCTATCTGACATCACCCCTGAACGGCCTAGCTCTAATTGTAGTTATGCCCTCTTGCTCTGGACTCCCCCACCAGAGGAAATTGTTTCTCTAGATCTACCCTATCAAACCCTTTAATCATCTTAAACACTTCAACTAGATCACCCCTTATCTTCTATATTCAAGGCAACACAAGCCTAGTCTATGCAACCTGTCCTCCTAACTACAGTATTAAAGACAGGACTATGTGGATTATATGTTGTTTTGCTTTGCAGACCCAGATTAGCATCCAGCCCATATCCGGGTCATCTCGGGGCTGTGCATTTGACCGGAACCTGCAGTCCGGGGGAACATAGGAACAGGAGGAGGCCATTCAGCCAGTCATGCCTGTTCCACCATTCAATGAGATCATCATAACTGATCTGTATCCTAACTCCATTGGCCTGCCTTGGCTCCATATCCCTTAATTCTGGGCAACACACTTTAGGAAGAATGTCAAGGCCTCAGATAGGGTGCAGAAGAGATGTATTAGAATAGTACCAGGGATGAGGGACTTCAGATATTTGGAGAGACTGGAGAAGTTGGGGTTGTTCTCCTTAGAACAGAGAATGTTATGGGGAGATTTGGTAGAGGTGTTCAAAATCATGAATGGTTTTGATAGAGTAAATAAGGAGAAACTGTTTCCACTGGCAGAAGGGTCAGTAACCAGAGGACACAGATTTAAGGTGATCAGCAAAAGAGCCAGAGGTGACATGAGGAAACATTTTTTTTTTATGATCTGGAATGCGCTGCCTGAAAGGGTGGTGGAAGCAGATTCAATTGTTACTTTTAAAAGGAAATTAGATAAATACTCGAAGGGGAAGCATTTACAGGGCTATGGGGAAAGAGCAGGGGAATGGGACTAATGTGGATAACTTTCAAAGAGCCGGCATAGGCATAGTGGGCCGAATGGTCTCCTATTGTGCTATACATATGATATTATAATACCCTTGGCTAGCAAAAACCTATCAATCTCAGATTTTAAATTATTAATTGAGCTAGCATCTACTACTTTGAAAGAGAGTGTGCCATACTTCTACCACCATTCTGTGTGTGAAGACCTGTTTCTTAACTTCTCTCTTGAATGGCCTGGCTCTATTTTAAGGTTATGTCCCCTTATCCTAGAGGCCCAACCAGCAAAAAAGTTTCTCTCTACCTACTCAATCATTTCCTTTCATAATCCTAAAAACCTCAATCAAATCCCCCCTTAACCTTCCATATTTCAGGGAATACAAGCCTAGTTTATGTAATCGCTCCACATAATCTAACCCGTGGAGCCTTGGTAATATTCTGGTGAATCTGCACTGCACTCCTTCCAAGGCCAATATATCCTTTCTAAGGTGCAGTGTCCAGAACTGTATACAGGACTCCTGATGCGGTCTAAACAGGGCTTTGTATAGCTGTAGCAAAACTTCCTCCCTTTTATATTCTACCCATCTAGATATAATGGCTAACATCCTATTAGCCCTTTTGATTATTTTTTATACCTGACCACTACATTTTAGTGATCTGTGTACATGGACCCCTGAATTTCTTTGGACCTCCACTGTTCCTCGCATTTTACCATTTAAAAAATACTCAGGACTACTTTTTTGGTCCAAAATGGATGACCTCACACTTACCTGTGTTGAAATCCATCTGCCACAGTTTTGCCCACTCACTTAATCTATCAATGTCTCTGTAATTTTATGCTCCCATCTACACTACTTACTATGCCACCTATCTTTGTGTCATCGGAAAACTTGGATATATGGCTCTCTATTGTGTTATCTAAGTCATTAATAAATATAGCGAATAGTTGAGGCCCCAGTACAGATCCTTGTGGAACACCATTAGTCACTGCCTTCCAATTCAAATACATACCCATTATCCCTACACTGTCTACCAATCTCCTAACCAGGTCAATAATTTGCCTTCAATTCCATGAGCTTTAATTTTAGCTAACAGTCTCTTACGTGGAACCTTATCAAATGCCTGCTGGAAGTCCATATAAACTACATCCATAGACATTCGACTGTCTACTACATTAGTTACTGCCTCAAAAAATTCTATTAGGTTTGTTAGGCATGATCTACATGTTACAAATCCATGTTAGCTCTCTCTAATCAGCTCAAATTTCTCTAAGTGCTCAGTCACTCTGTCCTTAATTATAGATTCCAGGAACTTCCCCACAACAGATGTTAGTCTGACAGGTCTATAATTTCCTAGTTTCTCTCACCTTTCTTAAATAATGCAATTACATTTGCAATTTTCCAATCAAAAGGGACAATTCCTGAAAAGAGAAAGCTTTGGAAGATTATGGCTAAAGCATCTGCAATATCCTCACCTACTTCCTTTAAAACACCGGGGAGGAAACCATCAGAACCTGGGTATGTGTCAGTCTTTAGAGCCATTATTTTTTCTAGTACTGTTTTCTTGCTTACATTAACTTTAGTGAGTTCCAGTCCTTGACTCATTATTAGTTTCCCTGGAATGGCAGGTATATTATCCTCTTCTGTGAAGACTGACAAAGTAATTATTCAGCAAGTCTGCCATTTCCTGATTTTCATTTGCAGTATTACCCGCATCTCCTGGATGGACATCCACCTGATGAACAGGCCATTTCTTCCCTTCCGCATCTGTGTCAATCTGGCTTTCTGATTGAACGCAGACTACAGTCTCCTGCCCAATATAGCTGCATATTAAATAATGTTGCTCCTCCCATTCTCAATAGCAAGAGTGATTGAAGGAGACGGGCTTTCACAATACACGGAAATTATCTCACTACACAGAAAGAAGAGACTTTAGGCTGAATCAGAGGATCAGAAAAAGAAAAGCCTGCTTTTCATGACCTCAGGACAATCTGAAGCACTTTACAGCCAATGAAGTAATTTTGAAGTGTAGTTACTGTTGTAATGTAGGAAACACAGCAGCCAATCTTCACACAGCAAGGTCCCACAAACAGCAATGAGATCATGACCAGATCACCTTTTTTTAAAAAAAAAATGTGATGTTGGTTGAGGGATAAATATTGGCCAGGACACCAGGGAAAACTCCACTGCTCTTCTTTGAATAATGCCGTGGGATCTTTTGAGGGAGGACGGTTTAATGGCTCATCCAAAAGATGGCATCTCCGACAGTGCAGCACTCCCTCAGTACTGCATTGAAGTGTCAGCAGAAATTTTGTGCTCAAGTCTCTGGAGTGAGACTTGAACCCACAACCTTCTGACTCAGAGGCTTGAATGCTATCACTGAGCCATGGTTAACACCCAAGCATGGAAAGGAGTCAGGAAGAGTCAATCTCCATCCCCACTATGCAACATAGAGAACAAACAACCCCACTGCTCCCAGATACCATGTTTAATGCATGAGTTTTAAAATAGGCAATTTTGTCCACTTAATAATTCAGCCAGCAAATCTGCCCAAAGAGTACAGTCAAAATAACCAATACGGAGTCCTGCGTAGACATAAAACAGCAAGCAGTTACCTGTGATAGTGCTGCAGCTTTTCGAGAGGCTCAGCCTCGAGCTGAATGCCTTCTCGTAAGACGGCTTCTGCCTTTTTGTTGTTCCCTAGGAACTCATACCGTTCAGCCCAGGCAATGTAAAAAGCAGCGTACGATACACCGATTCCTTTGCTCTTTAAGAAGTCAAAGATTTCTAGTGGGTCAGTACAGTAGTCAACCTGGAAGAGATTAACATTGCTTGTTAGGACTGGGGAATTAGCAATTTTGTAATGGAAGGTCAACCATTGTGCAGAGAATTAATGACTGAACTAACTGTTCGAATGGGCAATACAGTGCTTCTTGTGACACTTAAGTGCATTGCACCACTTTAATACTCCAGCCAATTAAACCGCAGTAAATTGAGGTCATCAGGACTGCACACTATTCTCATTTATGAACACTCATTCTCCCCATATCAATATTTTGTCTGTGGCATTTGACTGTCTGTCCAGTCCTATTTTATTTTTTTAAAGAGCGGAGGAATTCATTTGTTATGAATGCTTTGCTGAGAGTGTAACCAACTTTAGAAAAGGTGCTACCAGGGCTCTCACACTTGATACTGATGCAGTGACCCTACTGAGAAGTGATCAATTGGAAGTCTAGCAAGGATTGGCCTTCAGGGTAAAATAGTTTAGTGGTAATTACTATGTACACTCAAGCGAAAAATGGTCACTTAAAAAAGTACCAGAGAATTGCTGGCACTCAAATCATAACCCAGCATAAGTCACTACCATCATGAGAGGAGAAAATTAGGAAGTAGTTAACTCAAAAGCTAGTTCCCAAAATCAAACGGAATCGATTAACTAACAATATTCATTATTGGGGAAAAAAAAATGGGCAAGAGACATAGAAAGCACAGGACTGTAACGAATGTTTAACACTTACAAACTTCAACCAGTGACCAAGGTACCGCTGGTCGTTGTAGTATTGCTCATTGTTTAAGAAGAGTTTCAAATCTCTCTCCAATAGAGCAGAGAGATTACTATCTGTTCCACCATGTGGAAACATCTGTTCTGTCCATTTGATATACCTGTTCCAAAACAAAAAAAAAGAGCCAGTATTATTTAGTCACACACACACACAGCTTTACCGCAAGCTTTGTTTCACATAAGAAACAGGAGTTGGGCACAGACTAAAGACACTGCAATGGAAACAGATGGTTCAAGAGAAAGTTGGCAATTTGTAAACATGCCAGAAATACCGTCAGTCAGCATCAGAATGAGAAAAAGGTGTTAAGGTTCTCTTTCAGATGGTGACCCACTGTACATTCCAATTTTATTGTTAATGGTCAGTGGTATGTGTGGATTCTCAATAACATTTGATCATAAATTTATTTGCCAAAATCCAATGGATATCTTAAAAATAAGAGAAACCATTCAGGGGAATGTAATGTCTAGGATAAAGTGGAATCCCAAAATCTCACGTTCTAGTGAAGCAAAGGATAAAAAACCGGACTGCTTACCTGTCCCAGACATCCAGAGGGTCATTACCAGAATAAAATCTGATTTCTGCCTCAAAAGCCCTGAAAAACATACATAATGAACTGTATAGACTGATATTGTTAACTATGATGCTGTAAGGCTCAGTGTTAACATGTATTGATCACTGACAGCCATCAACTGTGATGGACATTACTAATTTAAGTGCTATGAAATGGCTGCAAGTCAGACAAACCACTTGTGTGGAAAATAAGATGTATAAATACTATGTGAATATCATGCGGCAAGAGACAACATGTTTAGTAAGTCAGGCCAGGAAGAATCTTATTGCCCGACTCTCCAGGGATGTGCTGAACAATGCAATGTTATTTTAATACACTGAGCAAACCTCCCTAACCCACAACCTCTGCCACCTGGAAAGACAAGGGCAGCAGGAGCATGGGAACAACACCACCTCCAAGTTCCCCTCCGAGTCACACACCATCCCAACTTGGACATGCATTGCCGTTCCGTCATCACCGCTGGGTCAAAATCCTGGAACTCCAGAGCACCTTCACCAGACGGACTCACAGCGGTTCAAGGCGGCTCACAGCCACCTTCTTAGGGGCAACTGGGGATGAGCAATAAATGCCAGCCTTGCCAATGACATCAGTATCCCAAGAATTAATTTTAAAAATCCTTTACCACTATGACTATCCATTGAGAACTAACAGGACATAATATAAATATTTGAAGAGAACCAGCAGCAGAAAGTTGGATCGGCCCCAGCAGTGTCTCTACCCAAATGTTCTTTAGGAAGTCAACAGTATAGATTTCATGTAGACTGTGCAAATCAAATTGGAAAAGGTAGTTTGGAGGACACGTTCATGGAATGCATTCGAGACAGTTTCCAAGAGCAATACGTCATGGAGCCAACCAGGGAACAGGCTATTTTAGATCTTGTATTATGTAATGAGACAGGGTTAATTAGTAACCTTACAGTAAGGGATCCTCTGGGGAAGAGTGACCTTAATAAGATAGTATTTCACATTGAGTATGAGAGTGACGTACTTAAGTCAGAAACCAGAGTCTTAAACTTAAACAAAGCCAATTACTAGGTATGAAGGGCAAGTTGGCTAAAGTAGATTGGGAAACCAAATTAAAGTGTATGACAGTTGAAAAGCAATGGCAAACATTTAAAGAAATATTTCAATATTCTAAACAAACAAACAAACAAACAAACATTCATTCCATTGAGAAATAAAAACTCCACGGGAAAAGTGATCCACTCATAGCTAACTAAAGAAGTTAAGGATAGTATTTAATAGAGGCCTATAATGTTGCCAAGAAGAGTAGCAAGCCTGAGGATTGAGAGAGTTTTAGAAACCAGCAAAGGATGACCAAAAAATTGGAGAAAATAGAATATGAAAGTAAACTAGCAAGAAATATAAAAATGGATTGTAAGAGCTTCTACAATTATGTAAAAAGGAAGAGAGTAGCAAAAGTAAACGTTGGTCCCTTAGAGGCTGAGACCAGAGAAATTATAATGGGGAAATCAGGAAATGACAGATGCATTAAACAAATATTTTTTGTGTCTGTCTTCACAATAGAAGACACAAAAACATACCAGAAATAGTGGGGAACCAAGGGTCTAATGAGAGTGAGGAACTTAAAGTAATTAATATCAGAAGTGGAAAAGTACTTGAGGAACTAATGGGACTAAATGCCAATAAATCCCCTGGGCCTGATGGCCTACATCCAAAGGTTCTAAAAGAGGTGGCTGCAGAGATAGTGGATGCATTGGTTATGACCTTCCAAAATTCCCTAGCTTCTAGAACAGTTCCAGCGGTTTGGAAGGGAGCAAATGTAACACCTCTATTCAAGAAAGGAGGGAAGAGAAAAAAACAGGGAACTACAGGCCAGTTAATCTGACATCAGTCGTCAGGAAAATGCTGGAATCCATTATTAAGGAAGTGGTAATAGGGCACTTAGAAAACCATAATATGATTAAGCAGAGTCAACAAGGCTTTATGAAAGAGAAATATATTAGAGTTTTTTTTGAGGGTGTAACTAGCAGGATAGATAAAGGGGAACCAGTGGATGTCGTATATTTGGATTTTCAAAAGGCATTCGATAAGGTGCCATATAAAAAGGTTGTTACCCAAGATAACAGCTCATGGGGTTGGGGGTAATATATTAGCATGGATGGAAGATTGGTTAACAGACAGAAAACAGAAAGTAGGGCTAAACGGGTCATTTTCAGATTGGCAGCATATAACTAGTGGGGTGCCACAAGGATCGGTGCTTGGGCCTCAGCAATTTACAATCTATATGAAATGACTTAGATGAAGGGACCAAGTGTAATGTATCCAAATTTGCTGACGATACAAAGCTAGGTGGGAAAGTAAGCTGTGAGGAGGACACAGAGTCTGCAAAGGGATATAGACAGGTTAAGTGAGTGGGCAAGAAGGTGGCAGATGGAGTATCATGTGGGGAAATGTGAGGTTATTCACTTTGGTAGGAGGAATAGAAAACCAGAATATTTTTAAATGGTGAGAAACTGTTAAACGTTGGTGTTCAGAGACTTGGGTGTCCTCGTAAAAGAAACACAAAAAGTTAGCATTCAGGTACAGCAAGCAATTAGGAAAGCAAATGGCTTGTTGGCCTTTATTGCAAGGGGGTTGGAATAAGGAAGCCTTACTACAGTTGTAAAAGGCCTTGGTGAGACCTCACCTGGAGTACTGCGTACAGTCTTGGTCTCCTTATCTAAGGAAGGATATACTTGCCTTAGAGACGGTGCAACAAAGGTTCACTAGATTAATTCCTGGGATGAGAGGGGTGTCCTATGAAGAGAGGTTGAGTAGAATGGGCCTATATTCTCTGGAGTTTAGAAGAATGAGAGGTGATCTCATTGAAACATAAAAGATTCTGAGGGGGCTTGACAGGGTAGATGCTGAGAGACTGTTTCCCATGGCCGGAGAGTCTAGAATTAGGGGGCATAGTTGCAGGAAAAGGGGTCGGCCATTCAAGACTGAGATGAGGAGGAATTTCTTTACTCAGAGGGTTATGAATCTTTGGAATTCTCTATCTCAGAGGGCTGTGGATGCGGAGTTGTTGAATATATTCAAGGCTGAGATAGATAGATTTTTGGATTCTTGGGGAATCAAGGGATATGGGGATGGGGAGGAAAAAGTGGAGTTGAGGTCTAAGATCAGCCATGATCTGATTGAATGGCGGAGCAGGCTTGAGGAGCCATGTGGCCAACTCCTGCTATTTCTTATGTTCTTAACAGTGGAAGAAATAGAACTGCTGAGCATTCGATCAGCTGAGCATTAAAACAACGCACAACATAAACTGTAGTTTACTTCATTAAAAGCAGAAATTTGTTCCAAGACCTTCCATTTCTCAGTGCAATTCTACAGTTCATAAATAACTGCATGTCTGAATTTGCCAATGAAAGTCACAGAAATAGGGAGTTTAAAGTGCCTTTAAAAAGGGCCCTCCACACAATGGTTGGTTATTATCGCACATCCATGCAGATGTTTGAAGATTCCTTGCAATTTGCCCTGTTGTGAAAGCATTCAATCCTTCCAAAGTAAATCAGCCAGAGATAAAAAGTAATAGGGGTCGCGATCAGATATATCACCGTGTGTTCTCTGAACAGGAATTACTAAATAATAAAAAGCAAAATACTGCAAATGCTGAAATTAGAAAAAGCTGGAAACACAGCAGCTGGTCAATCAGCATCTGTGGAGATTAGACTGCTGACATTTCAGGTTTTTGCTCTTCATTACAACCGAAAAACAAGATAGGCGAACAGATTAATAAAATCTGTGGGGGAGCAGTGGCTGTGAACAATGGGCACATCAGCTCTTTAGAAAGAAAGAACAGGTCAACAGGGAGAGCACAGGCCCCCTCCCAGGCAAAATGCCAACCCATCTTTCCCCATTTCTAAAGTAATGTTAATTTGCCATGGGTTGGATGAAGTAACAAATAATGGACAATAATATTCCATTATCTAGGGCTCACTGGACAGCTTGATCCACAGCACATGGATGATGTGAACGTTTGACCATGAACTGCCATGCCAATTCAATTTCTTCACTAGCAACTAGAGGTCGCGAGTTCAAATCCCACCATGGCAAGTTGTGAAATTAAATTCAAGAACTCCGCTGACTTGCAAGCTGGCACCAGTGAAATGACCACGAAAGCTGCCAGGTTGTCGTCAGGACCCAAATGATGCACTAATGTCCTTCAGAAAAGGAATCTGCCAGTCCATCTTGGTGTTGCCTATACGCAACTCCAGTCCCACACATCGCGACTGGCTCTTGATGCAATCTGAATTGGTCTTGCAAGCTACTCAATTGTACAAACAATTGCTATGAAGTAAGGCAGCAGCCCTACCTTCGGAGGACAACTAGGGATAGGCAATGACTATCGTGCGTGGTTCTGACAACATCTCAAGAACAAAATAATACATATGAAAAAAGCAACTGCCCTTCCAAAAGGGACTTAATTGCAGGGCAGCATCTTGCCCTGCAGCAATACATCTCAGCAAAGAGATTTTCTATATACTGGTAATGGTGTTCACCCTAACCAAACAGAACCAATTGCACTTCTGGGTATTCTTGTTTGGTGTAGTGATATTAAAGGGCCTTCTCTTCCTATGGGCAGACACCTTTAAAAGCCACTGACATCTCAAATGCTGCAAATTCTGGCATTTAAGACAACTGCATACAAATTTTAGGTCTCACTAATCATAGGGGTGGTTCATATACTGTACTTTTAACATTTCCATGATTCAAACTATACGGTGCAAAGGAGGGCTCTCACCAGTTTTATTAAGACCATGTGCCCCAAATGCTCGAGTATAGCGTTCTTGTCCCCCTCTTCCCATATTCAGAACTATACTGAAATCCAAAATAATGCAGTAACAGTTCCCCAAAGAAGCCAAATGAACAATATTACTCACAGTTTCTGCTCCTGGATACTGATCTGACTTGGACATTCATGCTGTGCAAGTACTTCTTGAAGTGTACTGATGTCCCGGCCTTGTTTCAAAGGCTGCACATTCTCCTTACTCAGCTCCCAGTCTGCTTCTGCCATTTTACCAGGTTACACAGCCTTCACAAGCAGAACCCTGCAAATTAGGACAAGCAGCTTTTTCCACCGGTCTATCATACGAGGTGAGGCAATTCATTTTTCACAAAGTCAATATGAGATTAATTGATGTATGGAAGGGTAGGGATGAGGAAGGAGAGGAAAGAACAGAGCAAGTCTGAGAAAGCACCAACACACACTGATAGCCTATGAGCCAGAGGTTTGATGCGATTCTACATTAATTTAATTTTGGACATTGAAGTAAAATTAAATTCCATTTTAATTAATGCCAAAGATATTTATCCAGTTACACAATTCATCTTTTGTTTACAAAATCAACGGGAGAGACCATACTTGTGACTGGAGCTTTCCACTAAGAACAAGAGAGATTTTGACACAGCGAGTGGCTCTGATCTGGAATGCACTGATTGAAAGGGTGACGGAAGCAGATTCATAATATCATAGTAGGTACAACACAGGAGACCATCGTGCCTGCTCTTTGAAAGAGCCATCCAATTAGTTCCATTCCCTTGCTCTTTCCTCATAGCCCTGTAAATATTTTCCCTTCAAGTATTTATCCAATTCCCTTTTGAAAGTTACTGTTGAATCTGCTTCCACCACCCTTTCAGAGTGCATTCCAGACCATTACAACTCGCTGTGTAAGAAAATGTTTCCTCATGTCACCTCTATTTCTTTTGCTGATCACCTTAAATCTGTGTCTTCTGATTACCAACCCATCTGCCACTGGGAGCAGTTTCTCCTTGTTTACTTTGTCAAAACCACTCATGATTTTGAACACCTCTATCAAGTCTCCCCTTTAGCTTCTCTGCTCTAGAGAACAATCCCAGTCTCTCCACATAACTGAAGTCCCTCATTCCTCGACCATTCTAGTAAATCTCTTCTGCACCCTCTCTAAGGCTGACATCCTTCCTAAAGTGCGGTGCCCAGAATTGATCACAATGCTCCAGCTGAGGCCTAACCAGTGTTTTAAAAAGGTTTAGCATAACTTCTTTGCTTTTGTACACTTATGCCTCCATTAATAAAGCCCAGGATCACATATGCTTTTTTTTTAAAAAAAGCCTGCTTAACTTGTCCTGCCACCTTCAAAGTTTTGTGTATGTGCACCCCCCCCCCTTAAAATTGTACCATTTAGTTTATATTGCCTCTCCTCATTCTTCCTACCAAAATGCATCACTTCACACTTCTATGCATTAAATTTCATCTGTCATATGTCCGCCCATTTCACCAGTCTGTCTATGTCCTCCTGAAGTCTATTACTATCCTCCACATTGTTTACTACATTTCCGAGTTTCATGTCATCTGCAAATTTTGAAATGATATCCTCTATACCCAAGTCCAGGTCCTTAATATATATCAAAAAGAGCAGTGGTCCTAATACTGACCCCTAGGGAACACCACTGTATACTTCTTTCCATTCTGAAAAAGCACCGTTCACCACTACTCTCTGCTTTCTGTCCCCTAGCCAATTTTGTATCCACGTTGCCACTGTCTCTTTATTCCCATGGGTTTTAATTTTGTTAATAAGTCTATTATGTGGTACTTTACAAATGCCTTTTGAAAATCCATATACACAACAACAACCCTCTCCGTTACTTCATCAAAGAACTCAATCAAGTTAGTCAAATACGACTTTCCTTTAACAAATCCGTGTTGACTCATTTATTAGCCCATACTGTTCCCAAGTACCAATTCATTTTGTCCCGGATTATTCCCCGCCACCAACATTAGGCTGACTGGCCTGTAATTGCCGGGTTTATCCCTCTCCCCTTTTTTGAACAGGGGTGTAACATCTGCAATCCTCTAGCACCATCCTCATATCTAAAGAGGATTGGAAGATTGTGGCCAGAGCCTCTGCAATTTCCACCCTTACTTCCCTCAGTAACCTAGGATGCAGCCTATCTGAACCAGGTGACTTTTCTACTTTGAGCACTGCCAACCTTTTAAGTACTCTCCTCTTCATTTTTATCCTATGCAATATTGCTACTACCTCCTCCTTTACTACTACAATGGCAGCATCCTCTTCTCTAGTGAAGACCGATGTGAAGTATTTATTTAGTGCCTCAGCCATGCCTTCTGCCTCCACAAGATCTCCTTTTATGTCCCTAATCGGTCCCACCCTTCCTTTGACTGCCGTTTTACTATTTATATGTATATAAAAGACTTTTAGGTTCCCTTTTATGGTAGCCGGTAATCTATTCTCATACACACTCTCTTTGTCCCTCTTATTCCCTTTTTTAGATCTCCTCTGTATTCACCCTGGTTCTCTACTGTATTATGAGCCTTACATTCATCATTAGCCTCCTTTTTCTGTTTCATTTTAAATCTCTATATCTTCAGTCATCCAGGAAGTTCTAGCTTTGGGTGCTCTTCTTTTACCCCCCCTCATAGGGATGTATCTATCCTGTACCTGAACCAACTCCTCCTTGAAGGCCTCCCATTGTTCAATGACTGTTTTGCCTAGCAATTTTTGATTCCAATTCGCCTGGGCAAGATCCCTTTTTAACTCACTGAAATTAGCCTTCCTCCAATTAAGCATGTTCACATTTTTTTTATTATTCGTTCATGGGATGTGGGCGTCACTGGCAAGGCCAAAGATTGTTCCTTGTCCTTTTCCATAACTATTCTAAACCTAATAATATTATGATCACTGTTCCTCAAATGCTCCCCCACTGAAACATGCTCCACCTGCCCCACTTCATTCCCTAGAACCAGAACTGTTTCCTTCCTGATTGGACTAGAAAGACACTGTTCCAGAAAGTTCTCTTGAACATTTCATTTGGATGGCTCTTTCAAATAGCTAGAACAGGCACATTGGGATGAATGGCCTCCTTTGTGATGTATGATTCTATGATTCAAAGAACAACTTCACTAAGTTCCAACGGGGCACAAGACCTGGAACTTGCAGTGTATTACATTTGTCCAATTTCCACAAATTTTAGGCACAAAGCAGCAGGATTTCAGTCAGTTCAATCAATCACCACATTCAACACAGCAAGCTCCTCCAATAGCCCAGAAGGTAAAGACAATGTCTTTCAAATCAAGGGTTCCAGTTTCAATCACAGATCATGATGTGGAGATGCCGGTGATGGACTGGGGTGGACAAATGTAAGGAGTCTTACAACACCAGGTTATAGTCCAACAGCTTTATTTGAAATCACAAGCTTTCGGAGGCTTCCTCCTTCATCACCTGACGAAGGAGGAAGCCTCCGAAAGCTTGTGATTTCAAATAAAGCTGTTGGACTATAACCTGGTGTTGTAAGACTCCTTACATTTAATCACAGATCAGTTATTGCGGCAAGGATCAAATTGTAATAACACTAGGGATGCTACAGTTAACCTCAGTACTTTTGGAATAATAATCCCGTTTGTATTCTTTGATCTCAGACAGCTAAAGGGTGATCAACAGATACTTCATACATTTGAACAATTTGAACCAAGGAAACTTTTTTTTCCCCCAAAAGCAGCCCTTTACAAAGCCAGAATGTCAAAAACCAAATAATAGACAAAGAATTTCAATCACCCAATGCAGATACCCCTTTTGGACTCAAATGGCCATTCACTGAATGAAGCAGGTAGTTGCATTGTTGTTTCTGGTTGCACTGCGGTTTCCAATTGATTGGCAATCAAACCCTTCATACAAGAACAATGCATAGCCTCCTTAGGCAAGTGAAAATGCTTGACCTCCCTAGTAAGCATGAAAGGTTGGCTGTATATTGCATGCATATTCCAGCTAAACTGCCTGCTACATAAGTAACAGGAGCAGGTGTAGACCATATGGCCCCTCAAGCCTGCTCCTCCATTCAATAAGATCATGGCTGATCTTCGAGTTCAATTCCACTCTCCCACCCGATCCCCATATCCCTTGATTCTCTTAAGAGTCCAAAAATCTATCCACCTCAATCTTGAATACACTCAATGACTGAGCATCCACAGCCCTCTGGGGTAGAGAATTCCAAAGATTCACAATCCTGAGTGAAGAAATTTCTCCTCATCTCAGTCCTGAATGACCAACCTCTTATCCTGAGACTATGTCCCTAGTTCTATACTCTCCAGCCAGGGGAACAGCCTCTCAGCATCTACCTTGTCAAGCCCTCTCAGAATCTTATATGTTTCAATGTGATCACCTCTCATTTTTCTAAATGCCAGAGCATAGGCTCATTCTACTCAGTCTCTCCTCCTAGAACAACCCTCTCATCCCAGGAATCAAATCTAGTGAACTTTCATTGCACCACCTCTAAGGCAAGTATATCCTTCCTTAGCTAAGGAGACCAATACTGTACATAGTACTCCAGGTGTGGTCTCACCAAAGCCCTGTACAATTGCAGCAAGACTTCCTTACTCTTGTACTCCAACCCCCTTGCAATAAAGGCTAACATACCATTTGCCTTCCTGTACCTGCATGTTAACTTTCTGTGTTTCGTGCACAAGGACACACAAATCCCTCTGAACACCAACATTTAATAGTTTCTCACCATTTAAAAAACTGTTCTGCTATTCTTCCTACCAAAGTGAATACCACCACATTTTCCCACATTATACTCCATCTGCCACCTTCTTGCCCACTTACTTAACCTGTCTATATCCCTTTGCAGACTCTTTGTCCTCCTCACAGCTTACTTTCCCATCTAGCTTTGCATCGTCAGCAAACTTTGATACATTACATTCAATCCCTTCATCTAAGTCATGAATACACAGACTGTCAGACTAAGTGGCCTGTAGTTCCGATTTTTCTCTCTCCCTCCTTTTTTGAATAGTAGTGTTACATTTGCTACCAATCCACTGGGACTGTTCTAGAATGTAGGGAATTTTGGAAAATCAAAACCAATCTCTGCAGCCACCTCTTTTAGAACACTAGGATGTGGGCAATCAGGTCCAGGGGATTTGTCGGCTTTTAGTCCCATTAATTTCTCCAGTACTTTTTCTTTACTAATATTAAGCACTTTAAGATCCTCACTCTCATTAGACCCTTGGTGCCCCACTATTTCTGGTATTTTTGTGTGTCTTCTACTGTGAAGACAGATACAAAATATTTGTTTAACACCTCTGCCATTTCCTCAATCCTCATTATAATTTCTCCTGTCTCTGCCTCTAAGGGACCAACGTTTACTTTTGCTACTCTCTTCCTTTTTACATACTTGTAGAAACTCTTACAATCTGTTTTATATTTCTTGTTAGTTTACTTTCATATTCTATTTTCTCCCTCTATCAATTTTTTGGTCATCCTTTGCTGGTTTCTAAAATTCTCCGAATCCTCAGGCTTACTACTCTTCTTGGCAACATTATAAGCCTCATCTTTTAATCTAATACTATTCTTAACTTCTTTAGTCACAGATGGATCTCTTTTCCTATGCTGTCTTTATTTCTCAATGGAATGCATATTCATTGAGAATTATGAAATATTTCTTTAAATGTTCACCATTGCTTATCTACCGTCATTTTAATCTAATTTCCCAATCGACCTTAGCCAACTCGCCCCTCATACCAATGTAATTGGCTTTATTTAAGTTTAAGACTCTAGTTTCAGACTTAACTACATCACACTCAAACTCAATATGAAATTCTATATTATGATCGCTCTTCCCCAGAGGATCCTTTATTATAAAAGATTACTAATTAATCATGTCTATTACACAATACTAGATCTAAAATACCCTGACAGTGGTACACCGATTTAATCGTGTGTCAAAGAAGTAGTATTAAATTTAAATGAAAGTATTATAATGCAGAATAAAATATACAGCAGGTTACACTGTAGATACGAAACCACATTTCTCTCATCCACCATTAGCCCCACTCCTCTCTAGTCTGTGTAGTTTTGGATACAGCAAAAAGTAGCAACGCTATTTAAGATGAATAGACCTTCTACTTCCTCTTCCCTCCTCCCTTAGCAATTGTACAAGTGACCCTTGTATACAGATCCCAGAGTGAAATGCTTTCTTCCTTCCCAACCCTGAGGTATCAACTTGGCTCAGTTGGCAGCACTCTTGCTGCTGAGATACAACTTTATTGGCTCAAATTCCATTCCAACATTTGAGTACCATCATACAAACATATGAATTAAGAGCAGGAGTAGGCCATTCGGCCCCTCGAGCCTGCTCTGCCATTTGATAAGATCATGGCTGATCTGATTGTGACCTCAACCCTACTTTCCCATCTACCAACTATAACCTTTGACTCCCTTGTTAATCAGGAATCTATCTAACTCAGCCTTAAATATATTAAATGACCCTGTCTCCACCGCTCTCTGGGGCAGGGACCCTCAGAGAAAAATTTCTCCTCATCTCCATCTTAAATGGGAAACCCCTTATTTTTAAACTGTGAGCCCTAGTTCTAGTCTCTCCCACAAGGGGAAACATCCTCTCTGCATCTACCCCTTCAAGTCCTCTCAGGATCTTATATGTTTCAATAAGATCACCTCTCATTCTTCTAAACTCCAGTGTATACAGGCCCAACCTTTCCTCATAAGATAACCCCCTCATCCCAGGAATCAGTCGAGTGAACCTTCTTAGAACCGCCTCTAAAGCAATTATGTCCTTTCTTAAATAAGGAGACCAAAACTGCACACAGTATTCTAGATGTGGTCTCACCAATGCCCTGCACAACTGTAGCAAAACATCTCTACTTTTATATTCCATTCCCCTTGCAATAAATGACAATATTCCATTTGCCTTCCTAATCACTTGCTGTACCTGCATACTAACTTTTTGTGATTCATGTACTAGGACACCCAGATCCCTCTGTACCTCAGTTCTGCAATCTCCCTCCATTTAAATAATATACTGCTTTTCTATTCCTCCTGCCAAAGTGGACGAGTTCACATTTTCCTACAATATACTCCATCTGCCAAATTTTAAGAAGTGGCACCAAAACTCAACCTGATCAAAGACAGCTTGATGGGTAAAAGTACTGTGCCACACAAGCTAGGAGGCTCTGTACTCAGTCCCTGGTGCATGCCGAGTTAGGCTAGCACGACTAGCTGGGCAGACGGCACTATTAACTGGTCTCACAAACACCATGCCAAGGAAGAGGGGGAAATATATATATATTTATTTATTTATTTATTTACTTACTTACTTCTCACCCTCCACCCTCCACCCTCCACCCACCCTCCCTCACACTTACTCCTCTCGATCTCCAGTCTCCCGACGGACGATTCAAATTTAAACCGCCAACTTTATCCTCCTCTCTCATTGGCTACCAATCCAGGCGTTTCCCGAATTAAAGTAGCTCCAAATAATTACTTGTCGATAAAAGCGAGTGTTTATTTTATACAAACGACACGATTCCCCCAATACTGGATTGAAAATTACAAATTTTCAAATTATTTTTTGCGTCCGCTCTGATCTGATTGGTTGTTTATTCTAAGGGGGCGGGCAATCGGCGCAAGGCATTCTGGTCGGTGTAGTTTTTCCCGGCGCGCGCCCACAGGGCGGTTCTGTGGGAGGGTCAGCGGGGTCAGCGAGAGGGTCCTGAGCCGGAGGGTCAGGGGGGGGGGGTCCGGTCAGCGGGGGGGGGAGGGTCCGGTCAGCGGGGGGGGGGAGGTCCGGTCAGCGGGGGGGGAGGGTCCGGTCAGCGGGGGGGGGGAGGGTCCGGTCAGCGGGGGGGGGGGAGGGTCCGGTCAGCGGGGGGGGAGGGTCCGGTCAGCGGGGGAGGGTCCGGTCAGCGGGGGGGAGGGTCCGGTCAGCGGGGGGAGGGTCCGGTCAGCGGGGGGAGGGTCCGGTCAGCGGGGGGGGGGGGAGGGTCCGGTCAGCGGGGGGGGGGGGAAGGGGGAGGGGAGGGTCCGGTCAGCGGGGGGGGGGGGAGGGGTCCGGTCAGCGGGGGGGGTCCGGTCAGCGGGGGGGGGGGGGGGAGGGGAGGGTCCGGTCAGCGGGGGGGGTCCGGTCAGCGGGGGGGGGGGGGGGAGGGGAGGGTCCGGTCAGCGGGGGGGGTCCGGTCAGCGGGGGGGGGGGGGGGAGGGTCCGGTCAGCGGGGGGGGGGGGGGAGGGTCCGGTCAGCGGGGGGGGGGGGGGACGGTCGGTCAGCGGGGGGGGGGGGGGGGGGAGGGTCCGGTCAGCGGGGGGGGGGGGGGGGGGAGGGTCCGGTCAGCGGGGGGGGGGGGGGGGAGGGTCA